>NC_069499.1:35477742-35532207 GCF_027579735.1 Bombina bombina | reverse complement strand
TTGATTGCCAAAATCAAACAGGAGAGAGCATCGGTGATTCTGATAGCGCCTGCGTGGCAACGCAGGACCTGGTATGCAGACCTAGTGGACATGTCATCTCTTCCACCATGGACTCTGCCTCTGAGGCAGGACCTTCTAATACAAGGTCCTTTCAATCGTCCAAATCTAATTTCTCTGAGACTGACTGCATGGAGATTGAACGCTTGATTCTATCAAGGCGTGGCTTCTCCGAGTCAGTCATTGATACCTTAATACAGGCTCTGAAGCCTGTCACCAGGAAAATCTACCATAAGATATGGCGTAAATATCTTTATTGGTGTGAATCCAAGAGTTACTTATGGAGTAAGGTTAGGATTCCTAGGATATTGTCCTTTCTCCAAGAGGGTTTGGACAAAGGCTTATCAGCTAGTTCTTTAAAAGGACAGATCTCTGCTCTGTCTATTCTTTTGCACAAGCGTCTGGCAGAAGTTCCAGACGTCCAGGCATTTTGTCAGGCTTTGGTTAGGATTAAGCCTGTGTTTAAAACTGTTGCTCCCCCGTGGAGCTTAAACTTGGTTCTTAAAGTTCTTCAGGGAGTTCCGTTTGAACCCCTTCATTCCATTGATATTAAACTTTTATCTTGGAAAGTTCTGTTTTTGATGGCTTTTTCCTTGGCTCGAAGAGTCTGAGTTATCTGCCTTACATTGTGACTCTCCTTGGGTTGGGAAGGAGAATATCCCACAAGTAATGGATGATCCGTGGACTGGATACACTACAAGAGAAATAAATTTCAGGTAAGCATAAATTATGTTTTTTACTGTAATTTCACTCCCCCCCCCCCCCTTCCCCCCCCCCCGAAACAACAAAAAAAACGTTTGGAAGTTGTACAATTCATATCTATTGTAACATATTGGCTTTGTTTAAAGCTGCTTTTTGGTGACAATTTTTCTAGATAAGAACAATTAATTTAGTATTGAATGTTCCTGACTTACTGTATTATGAGGAGTTACTAAATTATTTAGTGGCTTGGCTACTTTAAACAACATTTGCAGTTAAACATTTTCTTGGTTTAATGTGACAGTTATGTTTTATATCTCTTCAATACTAATGGTATTGGCCGGTGTATAAAATACATTTCTTACATGTTGTTTGATCGCTTTGTACAATCTTAGTGCAAGTAGGAAAGTGGTCTTCTCATTGAGTTCTTTTGAATATTCTAATATTAATATTATGTATATTCAACATTTTTTTTTTCCCAAAGGATTCTGCATCAACTGATGATATGTGGTAAATATGTCCAGTTAGCCACACAGTTTACATTATACT
The DNA here is from genome assembly GCF_027579735.1 of Bombina bombina. Taxonomy (NCBI): domain Eukaryota; kingdom Metazoa; phylum Chordata; class Amphibia; order Anura; family Bombinatoridae; genus Bombina; species Bombina bombina. The sequence continues at coordinate 35,530,902 of NC_069499.1, read as the reverse complement.
CCATATGAAAGTACAGCCCAACCTCAGTGATCCTTCTTAGCGTCCAGCCTCAACCGTGTCATTAAAAGAAGGGAAAGCGATGAGGATGAAAATGGCTACATCAGTCTATCCCAGCAGTGCAACAACTGGCCCGAGGATTGTATTGTTTTTCGTATTCTTTTTCTTTCTCTAAATACATATATTTTTTTTTTTGGTAAAAATGAAAGTTCTGTAAACGTAATTTCAACCCATAATTCACATTGTAAATCAGACTCCAGCAATTTATGTTGTATGATTTTTGTATTTGTAAAGTGCAATTGTCCTTGTAAAAATGGTCATATTTAATTATGAACTGCTTTAAATTGCTATAAAGATTAAGAAAAGTCTAGCTTGTTATGTGATGCAACAGATAATCTAACCCTATACAGTTTTGTGGTGGTTTTAGGGTGGAAATACAGCAGCAACATAACCAGATTGAATCCCTGTGAAATTGTTTATAAGATTCTAACTTTAGTGTACAGTATTTTTTCAGGATGAGAAATTACCTACAGTTCTATAAAATTAGATTTTTGAATTCAATATAGCTGGTTTAAAGTGTGTTCCTGGGTTTAATCCTCAAAAGGGACTGTCACTGCAGTTATTTAAGAACAAATGGGTACCCGAGATTAAATCCCTCAAATCTATTAATCATTCATGTGGAAGGTATGTTAGTGTGTATGCGTGTCTCATTCCCCCCCCCCCCCCCCCTTTAAACTACACTGGCTGGGTCTGTTGCTGCTACAGAAAGTTCTGAATTCCATTTTTATCAATAAAGCTTGATTTGACAAATAGAATCATAAAGGAGTAATTTCTCTCTTCTGTCTTTCAAAATTTAGTGCCATTTTGTGAAATTTTTTTCTGTAAAATGTAATGCATTTGAAAACTAACATTTCTTTCATGTAATTAACAAGAGTCCATGAGCTAGTGACGTATGGGATATACATTCCTACCAGGAGGGGCAAAGTTTCCCAAACCTTAAAATGCCTATAAATACACCCCTCACCACACCCACAAATCAGTTTTACAAACTTTGCCTCCAAGGGAGGTGGTGAAGTAAGTTTGTGCTAGATTCTACGTTGATATGCGCTCCGCAGCAAGTTGGAGCCCGGTTTTCCTCTCAGCGTGCAGTGAATGTCAGAGGGATGTGAGGAGAGTATTGCCTATTGAATGCAGTGATCTCCTTCTACGGGGTCTATTTCATAAGGTTCTCTGTTATCGGTCGTAGAGATTCATCTCTTACCTCCCTTTTCAGATCGACGATATACTCTTATATTTACCATTTCCTCTACTGATTCTCGTTTCAGTACTGGTTTGGCTTTCTACAAACATGTAGATGAGTGTCCTGGGGTAAGTAAGTCTTATTTTCTGTGACACTCTAAGCTATGGTTGGGCACTTTATTTATAAAGTTCTAAATATATGTATTCAAACATTTATTTGCCTTGACTCAGAATGTTCAACTTTCCTTATTTCCAGACAGTCAGTTTCATATTTGGGATTATGCTTTAATTATCATATTTTTCTTACCTCAAAAATTTGACTTTTTCCCTGTGGGCTGTTAGGCTCGCGGGGGCTGAAAATGCTTCATTTTATTGCGTCATTCTTGGCGCGGACTTTTTTGGCGCAAAAATTCATTTCGTTTCCGGCGTCATACGTGTCGCCGGAAGTTGCGTCATTTTTTTGACGTTATTTTGCGCCAAAAATGTCGGCGTTCCGGATGTGGCGTCATTTTTGGCGCCAAAAGCATTTAGGCGCCAAATAATGTGGGCGTCTTATTTGGCGCCAAAAAATATGGGCGTCGTTTTTGTCTCCACATTATTTCAGTCTCATTTTTCATTTGCTTCTGGTTGCTAGAAGCTTGATGTTTGGCATTTTTTTCCCATTCCTGAAACTGTCTTATAAGGAATTTGATCTATTTTGCTTTATATGTTGTTTTTTCTCTTACATATTGCAAGATGTCTCACGTTGCATCTGAGCCAGAAGATACTACAGGAAAACCTCTGCCTGCTGGATCTACCAAAGCTAAGTGTATCTGCTGTAAACTTTTGGTAGCTATTCCTCCAGCTGTTGTTTGTATTAAATGTCATGACAAACTTGTTAATGCAGATAATATTTCCTTTAGTGATGTACCATTGCCTGTTGCAGTTCCCTCAACATCTAAGGTGCAGAATGTTCCTGATAACATAAGAGATTTTGTTTCTGAATCCATAAAGAAGGCTTTGTCTGTTATTTCTCCTTCTAGTAAACGTAAAAAGTCTTTTAAATCTTCTCTCTCTACAGATGAATTTTTAAATGAACACCATCATTCTGATTCTTTGGACTCTTCTGGTTCAGAGGATTCTGTCTCAGAGATTGATGCTGATAAATCTTCATATTTATTTAAGATGGAATTTATTCGCTCTTTACTTAAAGAAGTACTAATTGCTTTAGAAATAGAGGATTCTAGTCCTCTTGATACTAATTCTATACGTTTGGATAAGGTTTTTAAAGCTCCTGCGGTTATTCCAGAAGTCTTTCCTGTTCCTAATGCTATTTCTGCAGTAATTGCTAAGGAATGGGATAGATTGGGTAATTCATTTACTCCTTCTAAACGTTTTAAGCAATTATATCCTGTTCCGCCTGACAGATTAGAATTTTGGGACAAAATCCCTAAAGTTGATGGGGCTATTTCTACCCTTGCTAAACGTACTACCATTCCTACATCAGATGGTACCTCGTTTAAGGATCCTTTAGATAGAAAAATTGAATCTTTTCTAAGAAAAGCTTATCTATGTTCAGGTAATCTTCTTAGACCTGCTATATCATTGGCTGATGTTGCTGCAGCTTCAACTTTTTGGTTGGAAACTCTAGCGCAACAAGTAACAAATCGTGATTCTCATGATATTATTATTCTTCTCCAGCATGCTAATAATTTCATCTGTGATGCCATTTTTGATATTATTAGAGTTGATGTTAGATTTATGTCTCTGGCTATCTTAGCCAGAAGAGCTTTATGGCTTAAGACTTGGAATGCTGATATGGCTTCTAAATCAACTCTACTTTCCATTTCTTTCCAGGGAAACAAATTATTTGGTTCTCAGTTGGATTCTATTATTTCAACTGTTACTGGTGGGAAAGGAACTTTTTTACCACAGGATAAAAAGTCTAAAGGTAAAAACAGGGCTAACAATCGTTTTCGTTCCTTTCGTTTCAACAAAGAACAAAAGCCTGATCCTTCGTCCTCAGGAGCAGTTTCAGTTTGGAAACCATCTCCAGTCTGGAATAAATCCAAGCCTGCTAGAAAGGCAAAGCCTGCTTCTAAGTTCACATGAAGGTACGGCCCTCATTCCAGTTCAGCTGGTAGGGGGCAGGTTACGTTTTTTCAAAGAAATTTGGATCAGTTCTGTTCACAATCTTTGGATTCAGAACATTGTTTCAGAAGGGTACAGAATTGGTTTCAAGATGAGACCTCCTGCAAAGAGATTTTTTCTTTCCCATGTCCCAGTAAATCCAGTGAAAGCTCAAGCATTTCTGAATTGTGTTTCAGATCTAGAGTTGGCTGGAGTAATTATGCCAGTTCCAGTTCCGGAACAGGGGATGGGGTTTTATTCAAATCTCTTCATTGTACCAAAGAAGGAGAATTCCTTCAGACCAGTTCTGGATCTAAAATTATTGAATCGTTATGTAAGGATACCAACGTTCAAGATGGTAACTGTAAGGACTATATTGCCTTTTGTTCAGCAAGGGAATTATATGTCCACAATAGATTTACAGGATGCATATCTGCATATTCCGATTCATCCAGATCATTATCAGTTCCTGAGATTCTCTTTTCTAGACAAGCATTACCAATTTGTGGCTCTACCGTTTGGCCTTGCTACAGCTCCAAGAATTTTCACAAAGATTCTCGGTGCCCTTCTGTCTGTAATCAGAGAACAGGGTATTGTGGTATTTCCTTATTTGGACGATATCTTGGTACTTGCTCCGTCTTTACATTTAGCAGAGTCTCATACGAATCGACTTGTGTTGTTTCTTCAAGATCATGGTTGGAGGATCAATTTACCAAAAAGTTCTTTGATTCCTCAAACAAGGGTAACCTTTCTGGGTTTCCAGATAGATTCAGTGTCCATGACTTTGTCTTTAACAGACAAGAGACGTCTAAAATTGATTACAGCCTGTCGAAACCTTCAGTCTCAATCATTCCCTTCGGTAGCCTTATGCATGGAAATTCTAGGTCTTATGACTGCTGCATCGGACGCGATCCCCTTTGCTCGTTTTCACATGCGACCTCTTCAGCTCTGTATGCTGAACCAATGGTGCAGGGATTACACGAAGATATATCAATTAATATCTTTAAAACCGATTGTTCGGCACTCTCTAACGTGGTGGACAGATCACCATCGTTTAATTCAGGGGGCTTCTTTTGTTCTTCCGACCTGGACTGTAATTTCAACAGATGCAAGTCTCACAGGTTGGGGAGCTGTGTGGGGATCTCTGACGGCACAAGGAGTTTGGGAAACTCAGGAGGTGAGATTACCGATCAATATCTTGGAACTCCGTGCAGTTTTCAGAGCTCTTCAGTTTTGGCCTCTTCTGAAGAGAGAATCGTTCATTTGTTTTCAGACAGACAATGTCACAACTGTGGCATACATCAATCATCAAGGAGGGACTCACAGTCCTCTGGCTATGAAAGAAGTATCTCGAATTCTGGTTTGGGCGGAATCCAGCTCCTGTCTAATCTCTGCGGTTCATATCCCAGGTGTAGACAATTGGGAAGCGGATTATCTCAGTCGCCAAACGTTGCATCCGGGCGAATGGTCTCTTCACCCAGAGGTATTTCTTCAGATTGTTCAAATGTGGGGGCTCCCAGAGATAGATCTGATGGCCTCTCATCTAAACAAGAAACTTCCCAGGTATCTGTCCAGATCCCGGGATCCTCAGGCGGAGGCAGTGGATGCATTATCACTTCCTTGGAAGTATCATCCTGCCTATATCTTTCCGCCTCTAGTTCTTCTTCCAAGAGTAATCTCCAAGATTCTGAGGGAATGCTCGTTTGTTCTGCTAATAGCTCCGGCATGGCCTCACAGGTTTTGGTATGCGGATCTTGTCCGGATGGCATCTTGCCAACCATGGACTCTTCCGTTAAGACCAGACCTTCTGTCTCAAGGTCCTTTTTTCCATCCGGATCTGAAATCCTTAAATTTAAAGGTATGGAGATTGAACGCTTGATTCTTGGTCATAGAGGTTTCTCTGACTCCGTGATTAATACTATGTTACAGGCTCGTAAATCTGTATCTCGAGAGATATATTATAGAGTCTGGAAGACTTATATTTCTTGGTGTCTTTCTCATCATTTTTCTTGGCATTCTTTTAGAATACCGAGAATTTTACAGTTTCTTCAGGATGGTTTAGATAAGGGTTTGTCCGCGAGTTCTTTGAAAGGACAAATCTCCGCTCTTTCTGTTCTTTTTCACAGAAAGATTGCTATTCTTCCTGATATTCATTGTTTTGTACAAGCTTTGGTTCGTATAAAACCTGTCATTAAGTCAATTTCTCCTCCATGGAGTTTGAATTTGGTTTTGGGAGCTCTTCAAGCTCCTCCGTTTGAACCTATGCATTCATTGGACATTAAATTACTTTCTTGGAAAGTTTTGTTCCTTTTGGCCATCTCTTCTGCTAGAAGAGTTTCTGAATTATCTGCTCTTTCGTGTGAGTCTCCTTTTCTGATTTTTCATCAGGATAAGGCGGTGTTGCGAACTTCTTTTGAATTTTTACCTAAAGTTGTGAATTCCAACAACATTAGTAGAGAAATTGTGGTTCCTTCATTATGTCCTAATCCTAAGAATTCTAAGGAGAAATCATTGCATTCTTTGGATGTTGTTAGAGCTTTGAAATATTATGTTGAAGCTACGAAATCTTTCCGTAAGACTTCTAGTCTATTTGTTATCTTTTCCGGTTCTAGGAAAGGCCAGAAAGCTTCTGCCATTTCTTTGGCATCTTGGTTGAAATCTTTAATTCATCTTGCCTATGTTGAGTCGGGTAAAATTCCGCCTCAAAGAATTACAGCTCATTCTACTAGGTCAGTTTCTACTTCCTGGGCGTTTAGGAATGAAGCTTCGGTTGACCAGATCTGCAAAGCAGCAACTTGGTCCTCTTTGCATACTTTTACTAAATTCTACCATTTTGATGTATTTTCTTCTTCTGAAGCAGTTTTTGGTAGAAAAGTTCTTCAGGCAGCGGTTTCAGTTTGAATCTTCTGCTTATGTTTTTTGTTAAACTTTATTTTGGGTGTGGATTATTTTCAGCAGGAATTGGCTGTCTTTATTTTATCCCTCCCTCTCTAGTGACTCTTGTGTGGAAAGATCCACATCTTGGGTAGTCATTATCCCATACGTCACTAGCTCATGGACTCTTGTTAATTACATGAAAGAAAACATAATTTATGTAAGAACTTACCTGATAAATTCATTTCTTTCATATTAACAAGAGTCCATGAGGCCCACCCTTTTTTGTGGTGGTTATGATTTTTTTGTATAAAGCACAATTATTCCAATTCCTTATTTTATATGCTTCGCACTTTTTTTCTTATCACCCCACTTCTTGGCTATTCGTTAAACTGATTTGTGGGTGTGGTGAGGGGTGTATTTATAGGCATTTTAAGGTTTGGGAAACTTTGCCCCTCCTGGTAGGAATGTATATCCCATACGTCACTAGCTCATGGACTCTTGTTAATATGAAAGAAATGAATTTATCAGGTAAGTTCTTACATAAATTATGTTTTTAACAGATGTATTTGCTGATGACACATTTTGTCTATTGATAATGTAAAGATTTAAAATTGATTTACTTTTAATATATTTAAAATAGCAATTTTAGCTGCAACTTTTACAGTATGTAAGCTAAAAATTTGCCTCTTGTGAAACATTACAGTCCTGACAATCTAACTAAGCTAACTTGCATTTTCAGTTGACCAATTTATTTAATGTGACAAAAGTACTGAGCATTTTTTGTGATTCCAGATATATAGCATGTTAACAATGTGTTTTTTTTTTGTTTTGTTTTCTCCAATTCAGTCTAACTAAAAATATGGCAAAGTAATAAAACAGCAGAAATCCCCCTTTACATTGCCCTAGCCCCTACTTTTTTCTTCTTATAAGCTTTGTTGGCAAGACTACTGTTCTGTGCATTGTGTTTCTTCCTCTTCATGTTAAACATATTTTCTCATCATTTACACTGTGTTTTTGTCTCACTGGTTACATGTTAAATCATGTCTATATATTGGCATGTATGTCCTTTTTGATGAGGCTGTGACATTTCATGCCTCCTTTATTTTTAGGAATTTTTATTTTTGTAATGGGATCTTAGTGTTAAGATCTTCAATAAGATAGAGAATTAATACCCTACACTGCTGCCGGTTGTTGGGGTGTTTTTTTTTTTGTTTTTTTTTTTGTGTGTTTACCAAATTGTCAGAAGAGTCTATAGTGGCATTAAGAGTGTTTTGAGGTCTGCAGCTAAAACGCTAAGGGGTTGCTAATAGTGTAACAGAACTGTCTAAATAATATTACAGGTTATTCAGCCACTTATATTCCACTACCTATAAATCTGAGCACCAGGTTCCTTATGGACAGGACGTGAAAAACCCAGGAGCCAGGTAGCCACTGGCTTCTAACTTTTTGGTTTATTCTTTATATATCTATATAAAAATATTGTCTGGCTCCTAAATATTCTTACTGGCTTAAAAATCTTTAAACAGATATGTTAACCCCTGACTTAAGGTGCTAAGGATATTGTTGATGGCCCGGCATGTGCAGACTGTAGGGTGTGTTTTGAATGCATATGCAGGATTTTTTTTTTTTATTGCAAACCTTGCTTGTAATACACCTTTTATGTTAAGCAATGTGAAACAGCTAGTGGTGTAGTAAATTCAACAACTTTCTATTGCACTATGACTTAATATAGAAATATTACAGCATTGGGGCCTTTTTACACAGGTGGCACCAGAAGCAACATTTTATAGGGAGTTGTGTTGTGCTCAATAAATACTTGTAATATGGTTTTTAATTGAAGCATAACCATTTGTCTGTGCTAATACTATAAAGAGTGGCTTTCTAACTTTAGATGGAGACCGTTGTCTTCGGCAGTATCAGCATTACTCTCAATTTAGAATGCTTGCCATTTCATATTTAAAAACCACCAAGAGTTATTTTTCATATAAGAAGTTTCATTTTGTTTTATATTATACTATTCATTTGCTACTTTTAACTATTCCACACTAATTCTGTAAAACCTGGAAAGGTTGATTAAACTAGCAATCATCTAAGATTAAGGTGGTTGTGACAGACTCTAAAGGCAATGATATATTGGGGTCATTGCAGCAAGGGGAAAAATATTTGGTCTGTCAGGTATATGATGACTTAAGTATTACATATATTTTGATAGATTGCTGCTCTATCAATTATTATAAGCTCTCTTTCACCAGCATTTTTATTTTACCTTTTTTTTTTTCATCACAAGAGTTCTTAAAACATTGTAGTTGCATTCAGTTTCTATCCTGTTAAAGCATGAAAGAAGAACACAAAGGCACGTCTATTGTATTCAAGAAATTCTAGACCTATTTGGTTTAGGAAACAATTCTTTAAATTTGAAATAAATGCTACAAAATGTTTGTGTTGTATAGTGCAGAATGTCATTATTTTTTTTTATTATTATTTTTTTTTAATTGCTAAAATGTTTCACATGCAATTGGTAACTAAAATTGTTTCCTTCTCAGTGTGGTGTACTCATAGCAAACATTTAATTTTGACAATGTAGATTTTAGGCTAATTTTTACGAATGGGAATCTCACAAAGTAAAGGCACTTTCCCACAATTGTGAGTCAAAATTAAGCATTCATGTTACAATTGTAAGAGACTTCTCAATTTTACTTCTATTATCAAATTTACTTTGTTAGTTTGGTATCCTTTCTTGAAAAGCATACTTAGGTAGACTATGTACTACTGGGAGCTAGCTGGTGATGGGTAGTGATGTACATATAGCTCTTGACACTGGTTCACCAGAAGTGTTTAACTTGCAGTAGTGCATTGCTACTTTTGAGCTGACTTAATGTTTAACCCCTGCATAGTTAAATACAAATAGTGCAATCATAAAATGCTCTTACACAGAAGAGCATTTCTTTCATGTAATTAGCAAGAGTCCATGAGCTAGTGACGTATGGGATATACATTCCTACCAGGAGGGGCAAAGTTTCCCAAACCTCAAAATGCCTATAAATACACCCCTCACCACACCCACAAATCAGTTTTACAAACTTTACCTCCTGTGGAGGTGGTGAAGTAAGTTTGTACTAGATTCTACGTTGATATGCGCTCCGCAGCAGGTTGGAGCCCGGTTTTCCTCTCAGCGTGCAGTGAATGTCAGAGGGATGTGAAGAGTATTGCCCATTTGAATTCAATGATCTCCTTCTACGGGGTCTATTTCATAGGTTCTCTTTTATCGGTCGTAGAGATTCATCTCTTACCTCCCTTTTCAGATCGACGATATACTCTTATATATACCATTACCTCTACTGATTCTCGTTTCAGTACTGGTTTGGCTTTCTACTACATGTAGATGAGTGTCCTGGGGTAAGTAAGTCTTATTTTTGTGACACTCTAAGCTATGGTTGGGCACTTTTTTATAAAGTTCTAAATATATGTATTCAAACATTTATTTGCTTTGACTCAGGATGTTCAACGTTCCTTATTTCAGACAGTCAGTTTCATATTTGGGATAATGCATATGAATAAATCAATTTTTTTCTTACCTTAAAATTTGACTTTTTTTCCCTGTGGGCTGTTAGGCTCGCGGGGGCTGAAAATGCTTCATTTTATTGCATCATTCTTGGCGCTGACTTTTTTGGCGCAAAAAATTTCTTTATTTCCGGTGTCATACTTGTCACCGGAAGTTGCGTCATTTTTTGACGTTTTTTTTGCGCCAAAAGTGTCGGCGTTACCGGATGTGGCGTCATTTTTGGCGCCAAAAGCATTTAGGCGCCAAATAATGTGGGCGTCTTTTTTGGCGCTAAAAAATATGGGCGTCATTATTGTCTCCACATTGCTTCTGGTTGCTAGAAGCTTGTTCACTGGCATTTTTCCCATTCCTGAAACTGTCATTTAAGGAATTTGATCAATTTTGCTTTATATGTTGTTTTTTCTATTACATATTGCAAGATGTCCCAGATTGACCCTGAATCAGAAGATACTTCTGGAAAATCGCTGCCTGATGCTCGATCTACCAAAGTTAAGTGTATTTGCTGTAAACTTATGGTATCTGTTCCTCCAGCTGTTGTTTGTAATGAATGCCATGACAAACTTGTTAATGCAGATAATATTTCCTTTAGTAATGTTACATTACCTGTTGTTCCATCAACATCTAATACTCAGAGTGTTCCTGTTAACATAAGAGATTTTGTTTCTAAATCCATTAAGAAGGCTTTGTCTGTTATTCCTCCTTCTAGTAAACGTAAAAGGTCTTTTAAAACTTCTAATTTTTCAGATGAATTTTTAAATGAACATCATCATTCTGATTCTGATAATGATTCCTCTGGTTCAGAGGTTTCTGTTTCAGAGGTTAATGCTGATAAATCTTCATATTTGTTTAAAATGGAATTTATTCGTTCTTTACTTAAAGAAGTCTTAATTGCATTAGAAATTGGATTCTGGTCCTCAGAAATTGGATTCTGGTCCTCTTGATACTAAATCTAAACGTTTAAATAAGGTTTTTAAATCTCCTGTAGTTATTCCAGAAGTTTTTCCTGTCCCTGATGCTATTTCTGAAGTAATCTCCAGGGAATGGAATAATTTGGGTAATTCATTTACTCCTTCTATATGTTTTAAGCAATTATATCCTGTGCCATCTGACAGATTAGAGTTTTGGGACAAAATCCCTAAGGTTGATGGGGCTATCTCTACTCTTGCTAAACGTACTACTATTCCTACGGCAGATAGTACTTCCTTTAAGGATCCTTTAGATAGGAAAATTGAATCCTTTCTGAGAAAAGCTTACTTATGTTCAGGTAATCTTCTTAGACCTGCTATATCTTTAGCGGATGTTGCTGCAGCTTCAACTTTTTGGTTGGAAGCTTTAGCACAACAAGTAACAGATCATAATTCTCATAGCATTGTTAATCTTCTTCAACATGCTAATAATTTTATTTGTGATGCCATCTTTGATATCATTAGGGTTGATGTCAGGTATATGTCTCTAGCTATTTTAGCTAGGAGAGCTTTATGGCTTAAAACTTGGAATGCTGATATGTCTTCTAAGTCAACTTTGCTTTCCCTTTCTTTCCAGGGTAATAAATAATTTGGTTCACAGTTGGATTCTATTATTTCAACTGTTACTGGGGGGAAAGGAACTTTTTTACCACAGGATAAAAAATCTAAAGGTAAATTTAGGTCTAATAATCGTTTTCGTTCCTTTCGTCACAATAAGGAACAAAAGCCTTATCCTTCCCCTTCAGGAGCGGTATCAGTTTGGAAACCATCTCCAGTCTGGAATAAATCCAAGCCTTTTAGAAAGCCAAAGCCAGCTCCCAAGTCCACATGAAGGTGCGGCCCTTATTCCAGCCCATCTGGTAGGGGGCAGATTACGATTTTTCAAAGGAATTTGGATCAATTCAATTCACAATCTTTGGATTCAGAACATTGTTTCAGAAGGGTACAGAATAGGCTAAAAGATAAGGCCTCCTGCAAGAAGATTTTTTCTTTCCCGTGTCCCAGTAAATCCAGTGAAGGCTCAAGCATTTCTGAAATGTTTCAGATCTAGAGTTGGCTGGAGTAATTATGCCAGTTCCAGTTCTGGAACAGGGGCTGGGGTTTTACTCAAATCTCTTCATTGTACCAAAGAAGGAGAATTCCTTCAGACCAGTTCTGGATTTAAAAATATTGAATCATTATGTAAGGAGACCAACATTCAAAATGGTAACTATAAGGACTATTCTGCCTTTTGTTCAGCAAGGGCATTATATGTCCACAATAGATTTACAGGATGCATATCTGCATATTCCGATTCATCCAGATCACTATCAGTTTCTGAGATTCTCTTTCCTAGACAAGCATTACCAGTTTGTGGCTCTGCCGTTTGGCCTAGCAACAGCTCCAAGGATTTTTACAAAGGTTCTCGGTGCCCTTCTGTCTAATCAGAGAACAGGGTATTGTGGTATTTCCTTATTTGGACGATATCTTGGTACTTGCTCAGTCTTCACATTTAGCAGAATCTCATACGAATCGACTTGTATTGTTTCTTCAAGATCATGGTTGGAGGATCAATTTACCGAAAAGTTCATTGATTCCTCAGACAAGGGTAACCTTTTTAGGTTTCCAGATAGATTCAGTGTCCATGACTCTGTCTCTGACAGACAAGCGACGTCTAAAATTGGTTTCAGCTTGTCGAAACCTTCAGTCTCAATCATTCCCTTCGGTAGCCTTATGCATGGAAATTCTAGGTCTTATGACTGCTGCATCGGACGCGATCCCCTTTGCTCGTTTTCACATGCGACCTCTTCAGCTCTGTATGCTGAACCAGTGGTACAGGGATTATAGAAAGATATCGCAATTGATATCTTTAAAACCGATTGTACGACACTCTGACGTGGTGGACAGATCACCATCGTTTAGTTCAGGGGGCTTCTTTTGTTCTTCCAACCTGGACTGTGATTTCAACAGATGCAAGTCTGACAGGTTGGGGAGCTGTTTGGGGGTCTCTGACAGCACAAGGGGTTTGGGAATCTCAGGAGGTGAGATTACCAATCAATATTTTGGAACTCTGAAAACAAATGAACGACTCTCTCTTTAGAAGAGGCCACGACTGAAGAGCTCTGAAAATTGCACAGACGGACAATGTCACAACTGTGGCATATATCAATCATCAAGGAGGGACTCACAGTCCTCTGGCTATGAAAGAAGTATCTCGAATACTGGTATGGGCGGAATCCAGCTCCTGTCTAATTTCTGCGGTTCATATCCCAGGTATAGACAATTGGGAAGCGGATTATCTCAGTCGCCAAACGTTACATCCGGGAGAATGGTCTCTTCACCCAGAGGTATTTCTTCAGATTGTTCAAATGTCGGGTCTTCCAGAAATAGATCTGATGGCTTCTCATCTAAACAAGAAGCTTCCCAGGTATCTGTCCAGATCCAGGGATCCTCAGGCGGAAGCAGTGGATGCATTGTCGCTTCCTTGGAAGTATCATCCTGCCTATATCTTTCCGCCTCTAGTAGTTCTTCCAAGAGTAATTTCCAAGATTCTGAAGGAATGCTCGTTTGTTCTGCTGGTGGCTCCAGCATGGCCTCACAGGTTTTGGTATGCGGATCTTGTCCGGATGGCCACTTGCCAACCATGGACTCTTCCGTTAAGACCAGACCTTCTGTCGCAAGGTCCTTTTTTCCATCAGGATCTCAAATCCTTAAATTTAAAGATATGGAGATTGAACGCTTGATTCTCAGTCAGAGGTTTCTCTGAATCTGTGATTAATACTATGTTACAGGCTCGTAAATCTGTATCTAGGAAGATATATTATCGAGTCTGGAAGATTTACATTTCTTGGTGTCTTTCTCATCATTTTTCCTGGCATTCTTTTAGAATTCCGAGAATTTTACAGTTTCTTCAGGATGGTTTGGATAAAGGTTTTTCTGCAAGTTCCTTGAAAGTACAAATCTCTGCTCTTTCTGTTCTTTTTCACAGAAAGATTGCTAATCTTCCTGATATTCATTGTTTTGTACAAGCTTTGGTTCTTATAAAACCTGTCATTAAGTCAATTTCTCCTCCTTGGAGTTTGAATTTTTTTCTGGGGGCTCTTCAAGCTCCTCCGTTTGAACCTATGCATTCACTGGACATTAAATTACTTTCCTGGAAAGTTTTGTTTCTTTTGGCCATCTCTTCGGCTAGAAGAGTTTCTGAATTATCTGCTCTTTCTTGTGAGTCTCCTTTTCTGATTTTTCATCAGGATAAGGCGGTGTTGCGAACATCTTTTAAATTTTTACCTAAGGTTGTGAATTCCAACAACATTAGTACAGAAATTGTGGTTCCTTCATTGTGTCCTAATCCTAAGAATTCTAAGGACAGATCATTGCATTCTTTGGATGTAGTTAGAGCTTTGAAATATTATGTTGAAGATACTAAGAATTTCCGAAAGACTTCTAGACTATTTGTTATCTTTTCCGGTTCTAGGAAAGGTCAGAAGGCCTCTGCCATTTCTTTGGCGTCTTGGTTGAAATCTTTAATTCATCATGCTTATGTCGAGTCGGGTAAAACTCTGCCTCAAAGGATTACAGCTCATTCTACTAGGTCAGTTTCTACTTCCTGGGCGTTTAGGAATGAAGCTTCGGTTGATCAGATTTGCAAAGCAGCAACTTGGTCTTCTTTGCATACTTTTACTAAATTCTACCATTTTGATGTGTTTTCTTCTTCTGAAGCAGTTTTTGGTAGAAAAGTTCTTCAGGCAGCTGTCTCAGTTTGATTCTTCTGCTTATATCTTTTTTTTTCATTATAAGATTTAAACTTTATTTTGGGTGTGGATTATTTTCAGCGGAATTGGCTGTCTTTATTTTATCCCTCCATCTCTAGTGACTCTTGCGTGGAAGATCCACATCTTGGGTATTCATTATCCCATACGTCACTAGCTCATGGACTCTTGGTAATTACATGAAAGAAAACATAATTTATGTAAGAACTTACCTGATAAATTCATTTCTTTCATATTAGCAAGAGTCCATGAGGCCCACCCTTTTTGTGGTAGTTATGATTTTTTTTGTATAAAGCACAATTTCTCCAACATTGGTGTGTCCGGTCCACAACGTCATCCAGTACTTGTGGGATATTCTCCTCCCCCACAGGGAAAGGCAAGGAGAGCACACAGCAAGAGCTGTCCATATAGTCCCTCCCAGGCTCCGCCCCCCCAGTCATTCTCCTTGCCGCTCTGAACAAGTAGCATCTCCTCGGGGATGGTGAGTTTGTGTTGTTTAGTTGGCTAAGAATAAGTCCAATTTTCGTTCCTGTCGCAATTTAAGGAACGGACCGACTTCCAACTCGGCAGCCTCTAGACAAGAGGGTAACGCTTCCCAGACTAAACCAGCTTGGAAATCAATGCAAGGCTGGAACAAGGGTAAGCAGGCCAAGAAGCCTGCTGCTGCTACCAAAACAGCATGAAGGGGTAGCCCCCGATCCGGGACCGGATCTTGTAGGAGGCAGACTCTCTCTCTTTGCTCAGGCTTGGGCAAGAGATGTTCCGGATCCCTGGGCACTAGAAATAGTCTCTCAGGGTTTTCTTCTGGAATTCAAGGAACTACCCTCAAGGGGAAGGTTCCACATGTCTCACTTATCTTCAAACCAAATAAAGAGACAGGCATTCTTACATTGTGTAGAAGACCTGTTAAAGATGGGAGTGATACACCCAGTTCCAACTGTGGAAAAAGGTCATGGGTTTTACTCAAATCTGTTTGTAGTTCCCAAAAAAGAGGGAACTTTCAGACCAATTCTGGATTTGAAAATTCTAAACAAATTTCTCAGAGTTCCATCGTTCAAAATGGAAACCATTCGAACAATTTTAACTACAATCCAGGAGGGTCAATTTATGACTACCGTGGATTTAAAGGATGCGTATCTACATATTCCTATCCACAAAGATCATCCAAGGATTTTCACAAAGGTGCTAGGGTCCCTTCTAGCGGTTCTAAGACCAAGGGGTATTGCAGTGGCACCTTATCTGGACAACATTCTAATCCAAACGTCTTCTCGTTCCGAAGCAAAGGCTCATACAGATATTGTTCTAGCCTTTCTCAGATCTCACGGGTGGAAGGTGAACGTAGAAAAGAGTTCCCTGTCTCCGTCGACAAGAGTTCCCTTCTTGGGAACGATAATAGATTCTTTAAAAATGAAGATCTTCCTGACAAAGGTCAGAAAGTCAAAGCTCTAAACGCTTGTCAAGTTCTTCACTCTATTCTGCAGCCTTCCATAGCTCAGTGCATGGAAGTAGTAGGGTTGATGGTTGCAGCAATGGACATAGTTCCTTTTGCTTGAATTCATCTAAGACCATTACAACTGTGCATGCTCAAGCAGTGGAATGGGGACTATACAGACTTGTCTCCAAAGATTCAAGTAGACCAGATGACCAGAGACTCACTCCGTTGGTGGTTGTCACAGGATCACCTGTCTCAGGGACTGAGTTTCCGCAGATCAGAGTGGGTCATTGTCACGACCGACGCCAGTCTATTAGGCTGGAGCGCGGTCTGGGATTCCCTGAAAGCTCAGGGTCTATGGTCTCGGGAAGAGTCTCTTCTCCCGATAAACTTCCTGGAACTGAGAGCGATATTCAATGCTCTCCGGGCTTGGCCTCAACTAATGAAGGCCGGATTCATAAGATTCCAGTCAGACAACATGACTGTAGCTTACATCAACCATCAGGGAGGAACAAAGAGTTCCTTGGCGATGAGAGAGGTATCCAAGATCATCAAATGGGCAGAGGATCATTCCAGCCATCTATCTGCAATTCACATCCCAGGAGTAGACAACTGGGAGGCGGATTATCGGAGTCGTCAGACTTTCCATCCGGGGGAGTGGGAACTCCACCCGGAGGTTTTTGCCCAGTTGACTCAATTATGGGGCATTCCAGACATGGATCTGATGGCGTCTCGTCAGAACTTCAAGGTTCCTTGCTACGGGTCCAGATCCAGGGATCCCAAGGCGACTCTAGTGGATGCATTAGCGACGCCTTGGTCGTTCAACCTAGCTTATGCGTTTCCACCGTTCCCTCTCCTTCCCAGGCTTGTAGCCAGGATCAAACAGGAGAAGGCCTCGGTGATTCTGATATCTCCTGCGTGGCCACGCAGGACTTGGTATTCAGACCTGGTGAATATGTCATCGGCTCAACCATGGAAGCTACCTTTGAGACAGGATCTTCTAGTACAAGGTCTATTCGAACATCCAAATCTTGTTTCTCTCCAGCTGACTGCTTGGAAATTGAACGCTTGATTTTATCCAAGCGCGGGTTTTCAGATTCAGTGATACTCTGGTCCAAGCCAGAAAACCTGTGACTAGAAGGATTTACCATAAAATATGGAAAAGATATATCTGTTGGTGTGAATCCAAGGGATTCTCATGGATTAAAATTCCTGGGATCCTCTCCTTTCTCCAAGAAGGTTTGGATAAGGGATTGTCAGCGAGTTCTCTAAAGGGACAGATTTCTGCTTTATCTGTCTTGTTACACAAACGACTGGCAGCTGTGCCAGATGTACAAGCTTTTGTACAGGCTTTGGTCAGAATCAAGCCTGTTTACAGACCTTTGACTCCTCCCTGGAGTCTAAATTTAGTTTTTTTTTCAGTTCTTCAAGGGGTTCCATTTGAATCCTTACATTCCATTGATATCAAGTTACTATCTTGGAAAGTTCTGTTTTTGGTTGCTATTTCTTCTGCTAGAAGAGTTTCTGAATTATCTGCTTTGCAGTGTGATCCACCCTATCTGGTGTTCCATTCAGATAAGGTTGTTTTGCGTACCAAGCCTGGTTTTCTTCCAAAAGTTGTTTCCAACAAGAATATTAACCAGGAAATAGTTGTCCCTTCTTTGTGTCCGAACCCAGTTTCAAAGAAGGAACGTTTGTTACACAATTTAGATGTAGTCCGTGCTTTAAAGTTTTATTTAGAAGTAACAAAGGATTTCAGACAAACTTCTTCTTTGTTTGTCGTTTATTCTGGTAAGAGGAGAGGACAAAAAGCTACTGCTACCTCTTTCTTTCTGGCTGAAAAGCATTATCCGATTGGCTTATGAGACTGCCGGACGGCAGCCTCCTGAACGAATCACAGCTCTCTACTAGGGCTGTGGCTTCCACATGGGCCTTCAAGAACGAGGCTTCTGTTGATCAGATATGTAAGGCAGCGACTTGGTCGTCTCTGCACACTTTTGCCAAATTCTACAAATTTGATACTCTTGCTTCTTCGGAGGCTATTTTTGGGAGAAAGGTTTTGCAAGCCGTGGTGCCTTCTGTTTAGGTAACCTGATTTGCTCCCTCCCTTCATCCGTGTCCTAAAGCTTTGGTATTGGTTCCCACAAGTAATGGATGACGCCGTGGACCGGACACACCAATGTTGGAGAAAACAGAATTTATTCTTACCTGATAAATTACTTTCTCCAACGGTGTGTCCGGTCCACGGCCCGCCCTGGTTTTTTTAATCAGGTTTGAAAAATGTCTTTCTCTATACACTACAGTCACCACGGCACCCTATAGTTTCTCCTTTTTTCTCCTAACCGTTGGTCGAATGACTGTGGGGGCGGAGCCTGCTGAGGGACTATATGGACAGCTCTTGCTGTGTGCTCTCCTTGCCTTTCCCTGTGGGGGAGGAGAATATCCCACAAGTAATGGATGACGCCGTGGACCAGACACACCGTTGGAGAAAGTAATTTATCAGGTAAGCATAAATTCTGTCTTTTCCAATTCCTTATTTTTTATGCTTTTGCACTTTTGTTTTATCACCCCACTTCTTGGCTATGCGTTAAACTGATTTGTGGGTGTGGTGAGGGGTGTATTTATAGGCATTTTGAGGTTTGGGAAACTTTGCCCCTCCTGGTAGGAATGTATATCCCATACGTCACTAGCTCATGGACTCTTGCTAATATGAAAGAAATGAATTTATCAGGTAAGTTCTTACATAAATTGTTTTTCTTTTTGCACTTTTATGTTCCTTTAAGATTCCTTTTTGCAGCTGGGTTACAGTGTTGTACTCCTGGGTCTTTTGTATGTTACCTGTTTGAAACAAATACTCCAAAACCCATATGCATTGATGTTTGAGATGTTTTAGTAAGTGTAAATGTACCTTTTAAACTTTATGAAATATAATTTACTTTAAAAAAATTAAGCTGTCTCATAGTGACATGTTGTATATTTAAAAGCTTTTACTTTTCTGATTTCTATTTACATTTGTGTCAAAAGGCCATAAATCCATTAGGTAAGCGCTATTTTTGGACTCCTTGCAAGCTAATAAGATAAACTAACAGTGTAATGTTCTCTCTGTCAAACCCGGTGCACCTATATTAAACTACTTTTTTTTTTTTTTTTTTTTCTACCAGTTTCCTGTAGTAAATCAAAAGTATTTTAAATCATTTTTATTTATTAAAATGTTCAAGTTTATTATATTATATACACAATAAATCCTCAGGCATAGTGTAGCAAAATGTTTTCATGCATTTGACACTAAAAGGCTGCTTTGACAGATCTTGTACTTTATTTCCTTAAACATTCCTGTGTGACAATAATAACAATCTCAGTTATGTAAAAAGATTTTTGCAATTATAATCTAGCTTTTGTAAAAGCTTTAGTTCTTAATATAAAATAATAAACTCAACTTAACTGAGTACTAAGTTTCTTAGGCTATTGTACTGACTTGCAAATTCATCATATTTCAAAGTTCATTTAAATGATTATGTCAAGATATTAACGTATAGGCATTTGCAATCAGTATTTTATTTTAGCTCCTGAAAGTGGAAGAAGGCTGCTTGCAGGTTTTTTTTTTTTTGGGAGCTGGATTTCTTCTTGTGAAAGTGCAACACACTAAGATTTGGAATTGGACAGCTAATAAAAATTCTGAGTGCACATGCTTTTTAAAATATGTAACTCTTTAATAGGCAACATATATTTATGCATTGCTAGTGTTAACAAGCTTTAGAAAAATGTTATTTCTTTCTAATGACACGGCGAATCAGTGCGCCGTGTCATTGGAAAGAAATAACATCATTAATTACTGTTGGGAATATCACTCCTGGCCAGCAGGAGGCGGCAATGAGCACCACAGCAAAGCTGTTAAGTATCACTTCCTTTCCCACAAACCCCAGTCATTCTCTTTGCCTCTAGTGCAAGGAAGAGGTGAAGTAATTAGGTGTCCTGATTATGATTCTTCTATCAAGATTTTTTTATTTTGAAGTCTAGGCAAGATTGCTCTGGCCTTCCATCACAATTTGGGTCTAGCTGTACTCCACGTTAGTCTGTTCAGCAGGGCTGTGGTAGCTTTAAAGCAGTTAGGAACTTGTAAAGTGGGCTTTGCTGCGTTTTCCTAACATGTTGCTTCCATGGTATAGCAAGCCCGTGTAAGTTTGCTCTTTCTTTTTACACAGGTCTCTGAAAGGAGCGGCATTCCTCTCATACTTTGTGAGTCGTCTGACTGCCGGACAGTTAGAATGCAGGTGCATTTTTGTTCTTCTGGTATGCAGGCACATAGTCATGAGTTTTGGAGACTTAGGGGTTAATCCTCTTCATAGAGAGTAAGGGGTTATTCTACTTTGGGCTCAGTTCTAATTTTTAGTTACTTCAAATTAGGCAGTATTCCCGTTTAAATGACTGAATGGTCTAAAGTAAGACTAGGTCAGGGGAGGAAGCACGTTTGCGCCAGTTTAAGGTCTGCATAGCTATGATGGTGGCTTTAAGGGGACGAGCCTTGTGTTCTTTTATAAGAGTTGTTTGCTGGCAGAGGTGCACAACTTTCACTGCGTTTGGGGAACTTAGAGTTGTGTCAAGCAAGAGGATAGTCCTGTGAGAGTATTGTGGTTTTATTAAATCAGGCTCTACTTCTGTACTTATACTATTGGGAGATCCTTTGTAGGACTTGTTAGACTTATATTTTCTGAGTCTTACTGCTATATGAGTTTTTGTGGTTGTTTTATTTCCACCATATAAAGGATAGATTCCCGTGTAAATAAACTTCAAAATGTCGAAATGCCAATATACATGGAATGGGATTGGACAATGTTTTCTTAGGTACACATACTTCTGCCCCTGTTTAAGTTAAATTTCCTTCACGTAAGGAAATATTACCATTATTTCTATGTATAACTCATTTTTCCTAAAGAATTGAACAGAGATCTGTTCCTAAATATATTTTTTTTAAAAATGTATATATATATATTTTATTTTAAGCAAGTTTCTATAATTTTAAAGTGACAGTGTCATTTTTAAAATATTTTAAGATTTTTTTTTTTTTTAGCCTCATGTCTCCTTGGATGATGCTGTTTAGGCCTTGCCACAGCTTCTTCTCAAACGTCCCAAGTGCTTTTATGGTGTCTCATGTAGTTCCCCGCGGTTCCTCTCAATCTCCTGGAGGAGTTGTTTGCTGGCAGAATTGTCTGCCCAGGTGTCTTCTGGTATCTGTTACATGTTCTGCTTTTCCTATCTTAAAGGGAATTCACAAGAGGAAAAAATAGTGAATCAGATATGTGACGTGAGTCACCAAGATCTGAGGGCCTGTTATGGAACATTCTTTGGGCTGGAGGTACATGGGCTTAAGGATAGCCAGAAACTGCATGGAAATGTAGAATTTTATATGCTAGACACCCCATGTACTTTCATAACTGTCTTATGTCCATGTCACCCTGTATCCATAAATACAAGATGGGTACAGGCTGTGAGTGCCCCTTGTGGGAGCAATTGTGACTCTATAAACCAAGTGGGCATAAAGGACTTAATAGTTAATAAGAGCTGTTCTTATATTCGGTAATAAGATGTATTTTATTTACGTTTCTAATCTGATTGTGTCTCAGGAGTCTGTCTTATTGTGTTCCTGTGTGATTATGTTAACTAGACTGCCCAACATCAGATTGTCTGAGTAAACATTCTTCCCTAGTTAATTAACTTGATGTTAATCTGTTTTACCTGTGAATAGACAATTGTTAGAGATTTGATGTATTGTTCATATGTTTGCTTTACTGTTTAACCAATTCTCTATGTAACCTGAAGCTCTGTAAATCTGGAATGCCAGGGTTTATAAATCTGTGTGCTGCTTTCAAATAAAGTGTTCATTTTTGTGTTCAGAAAACTGAGTGTTGTCTCAGATCTGTTCTCCTCCATAACTTTAAACTGCGGTCAAAGGGGGGTACCAGGAGCTATTGTTCTGGATAAATGGATGTCCAGGACAAGGGAAGTGTTCTGACTGAGGTACTCATTTGGGGTACCAGGTGGTCCGTCACATCTGGTGGCAAGCGCTGGGATTGATTTTTTTGTCCTGCTGACAGAGGAGGAGCGGCACTGTCACCCGCAGCTATGGAAACGGAGCTCCTATGGCGAACCTTGATGAACCTGTTTCTGCACAGGACAAGCTGGGTTTGAGGAATGTGCCATCTAGCTATCAGTCCCTAAGCAGCACTACAAAGATGCCAATGGCAGCCAGTGAAGGATCGCAGCCAGACGATTATAGATGCAGAGGAAAAATTCCACAGCAGAGTGCTGAGAAGGTTGTCAATCTACGGAGCCAACCCATCCGAAGCAGCAGTCCGGGTAACAAACGCAGAGGTGTCCATCCGAAGCAGCAGTCCGGGTAACAAACGCAGAGGTGTTGAAGCAGATCACCAGGTATCGGAATATTCGGACAGCTGGGATCAGATACCTGTAAATGGGAAGTTCCTATATGGGACTTCGAGCGGCAAGTCAAAGTCGCCCTTGCTGTTTTAGGAGGGCCAGTTCCAGAGGAGATGTGCCGGGAATGGAGAGCCCTGATTCGGCTAGAGATGTGGGAAGATGCACTGGAGAATTGGTATGGCTGCAGAGGCAAAGGCCTGCCCTCCCCAGAACAGGGGACCAGGTAAACTTGCCGCTCTGCTTACTGAGAGGACAACCCACAGGTGAGGGGATAGCCGAACTGAAGTGTCTGGTGCAAAGAGAGGTTGAGCGCGAGGATCGGTACAGAGTGTTTTATTGGTTTGCAGACCGGTGGCAGTCTAGGGCAGAAATACACTATTCCCCGGAAGGTGATGACTTTGGTGGCCCAGGCTTATTATGGGAAGCATTTGAGGAGAAAGATGACTTTGGCAGTCCCGAGGGATATCGATTCTGGGACATTCAAAGCAAGAGGCAGAAGCTTTTACAGCCATCGGAAGCACTTGCCTTAGAGCCTGACCTGACATGGCTTATCTATCAGGAATAGTACCTTGAGGTGGATTACCTAGAACTGCTGGAAAGTGGTCCTTTACTCACTTCAGAGGCAGCGGATCTAGTGGACTTCATATCCACGGATGTTGGTCCGGGAGGTGTGCATGAGACAGTGGTCTCCACACGTGGAGTGCAGGGATACGGGGAATTTGGCCCAGACCCCTAACCCCCTGGCATGGGGACCCTAGTCACCCTGTTATCTCCCCAGCTGGACCCAGAGATTGTGGATCTAATTGACTTTTCCTCTGAGGTGTCAGATGCGGATTACTCAACAGAAGAGCAGGCAACAGGGCAGAGTGTTGTTGGCCTCTGCCCACCCCTAACTGGCACTCCAGAACACAGGAATGACAGCCTCACGCTGGCAGAAGGACCGGAGGAGCATGCAGAAATCCCAGCGGAGGAGCTGGCATTGGGACCAAGAGATGCCGGTTTCTCTCTTTAAGCAATGGCAGATTCCTATCCAGTACAAGTGGCTGGGACTACAGTCTCCACCTCTATTCTTCAGGGACGCAACAGCATGTTGGAGTGAGCCCAGCCACCCTGTCTTCTTTCCAGCGACTGAAAGGACTCCAGGGAGAAGGGACATTGGCACTTCTCCTCAGCAGTGGGTATGTTCTATGAGAGAGGCAGAGGTCGGCCGGGTGAGTGATGCTCTGTTTGGGACAATTTGTTTGGGGTACTGTGTGGATACTGGCTTTGGGGGAATGGATCTACGGACTAACTTCGGAGTCAACCCGTCTGGGGTCTCCTCCTGTGTTAGTCTCCTTCCGAAGGGGGAGATATGTGACGTGAGTCACCAAGATCTGAGGGTCTGTTATGGAACATTCTTTGGGCTGGAGGTACATGGGCTTAAGGATACCCAGAGCCTGCATGGAAATGTGGAATTTTATATGCTGGACACCCCATGTACTTTCATAACTCTGTCTTATGTCCATGTCACCCTGTATCCATAAACACAGGATTGGTACAGGGTGTGAGTGCCCCTTGTGGGAGCAATTGTGACTCTATAAACCAAGTGGGCATAAAGGACTTAATAGTTAATAAGAGCTGTTATTATATTCTGTAATAAGATGTATTTCTCTTGTTAAGTGTATCCAGTCCACGGATCATCCATTACTTATGGGATATTAACTCCTCCCCAACAGGAAGTGCAAGAGGATTCACCCAGCAGAGCTGCTATATAGCTCCTCCCCTAACTGCCATTACCAGTCATTCTCTTGCACCCAACGAATAGATAGGATGTGTGAGAGGACTGTGGTGATTATACTTAGTTTCATACCTTCAATCAAAAGTTTGTTATTTTATAATAGCACCGGAGTGTTATTCCTTCTCTGGTAGAATTTGAAGAAGAATCTACCTGAGTTTTTCTATGATTTTAGCCGGAGTAGTTAAGATCATATTGCTGTTTCTCGGCCATCTGAGGAGAGGTAAACTTCAGATCAGGGGACAGCGGGCAGATTAATCTGCAAAGAGGTATGTAGCAGCTTATTATTTTCTGACAATGGAATTGATGAGAAAATTCTGCCATACCGATATAATGTAAACTCAGCCTTAAATGCAGTAGCAGCAACTGGTATCAGGCTGTCATGTATGTATATTTTACACTTCAGTATTCTGGGGAATGGCACTTCACTGGAATTATACTGTATGCATAAAACTTTAGCCTAATTTGCAGGGACTAGCAACAGGCTTTTTAATAACACTCAATTTATTAATGTTAAACGTTTTTTGCTGGCATGTAAAATCGTTTAATTTTCTGAGGTACTGGGTGAAAAAATGTTTTGGGCACTTTTTTTCCACTTGGCAGTCGTTTTATTTAATTTATGACAGTTTACTGATTTCTCTCACTGTTATGTGTGAGGGGCTTTTTTTGGTGCTTTTGCTACGCATCAAAAAATTCAGTCAGAAGTTTATTGTCTTCCCTGCATGATCCGGTTCATCTCTACAGAACTCAGGGGTCTTCAAAACTTGTTTTGAGGGAGGTAATCACTCACAGCAGAGCTGTGAGATTGTAGTTGACTGATAAAAAAACGTTTATTTCTGTATTTTTTTTTTTTTCTGCAATCAGGGTTAGTTATCCTTTGCTAATGGGAGCAATCCTTTGCTAAAATTGTGTTTTTTACAAAGATTTGATGCTATAACTTACCAGAACTAAGAGGTAAGCGTGATCACTCTGGGGTGAGAACAGAGTGCGCTGATAATATTAGGGCCATGTCAGACACTGCGTCACAATTTGCAGAACATGAGGACGGAGAGATTCATTCTGCGGGTGACGGTTCTGATCCAAACAAACTGGATTCAGATATTTCAAATTTTAAATTTAAGCTGGAAAACCTCCGTGTATTACTAGGGGAGGTGTTAGCGGCTCTGAATGATTGTAACACAGTTGCAATACCGGAGAAAATGTGTAGGTTGGATAAATATTTTGCGGTACCGGCGAGTACTGACGTTTTTCCTATACCTAAGAGACTTACTGAAATTGTTACTAAGGAGTGGGATAGACCCGGTGTGCCGTTCTCACCCCCTCCGATATTTAGAAAGATGTTTCCAATAGACGCCATCACACGGGACTTATGGCAAACGGTCCCTAAGGTGGAGGGAGCAGTTTCTACTTTAGCTAAGCGTACCACTATCCCGGTGGAGGATAGCTGTGCCTTTTCAGATCCAATGGATAAAAAGTTAGAGGGTTACCTTAAGAAAATGTTTGTTCAACAAGGTTTTATATTGCAACCTCTTGCATGCATTGCGCCTGTCACGGCTGCAGCAGCATTTTGGTTTGTCTCTGGAAGAGACACTTGAATCAGCTCCATTAGATGAGATTACACACAAGCTTAAAGCCCTTAAGTTAGCTAACTCATTTATTTCAGATGCCGTAGTACATTTAACTAAACTTACGGCTAAGAATTCCGGATTCGCCATTCAGGCACGCAGAGCACTGTGGCTAAAATCCTGGTCAGCTGACGTTACTTCTAAATCTAAATTGCTTAATATACCTTTCAAAGGGCAGACCTTATTCGGGCCCGGGTTGAAAGAAATTATCGCTGACATTACAGGAGGTAAAGGCCATGCCCTGCCTCAAGACAGAGCCAAACCTAAGGCTAGACAGTCTAATTTTCGTTCCTTTCGTAATTTCAAAGCAGGAGCAGCATCAACTTCCTCTGCACCAAAACAGGAAGGAGCTGTTGCTCGCTACAGACAAGGCTGGAGACCTAACCAGTCCTGGAACAAGGGCAAGCAGGCCAGGAAACCTGCTGCTGCCCCTAAGACAGCATGAATCGAGGGCCCCCGATCCGGGAACGGATCTAGTGGGGGGCAGACTTTCTCTCTTCGCCCAGGCTTGGGCAAGAGATGTCCAGGATCCCTGGGCGTTAGAGATCATATCTCAGGGATACCTTCTAGACTTCAAATTCTCTCCCCCAAGAGGGAGATTTCATCTGTCAAGGTTGTCAACAAACCAAATAAAAAAGAGGCGTTTCTACGCTGCGTACAAGATCTTTTATTAATGGGAGTGATCCATCCGGTTCCGCGGTCGGAACAAGGACAAGGGTTTTACTCAAATCTGTTTGTGGTTCCCAAAAAAGAGGGAACTTTCAGGCCAATCTTGGATTTAAAGATCCTAAACAAATTCCTAAGAGTTCCATCGTTCAAAATGGAAACTATTCGGACAATTTTACCCATGATCCAAAAGGGTCAGTACATGACCACAGTGGATTTAAAGGATGCTTACCTTCACATACCGATTCACAAAGATCATTACCGGTATCTAAGGTTTGCCTTTCTAGACAGGCATTACCAGTTTGTAGCTCTTCCATTCGGATTGGCTACGGCTCCGAGAATCTTCACAAAGGTTCTGGGTGCTCTTCTGGCGGTACTAAGACCGCGAGGAATTGCGGTAGCTCCGTACCTAGACGACATTCTGATACAAGCTTCAAGCTTTCAAACTGCCAAGTCTCATACAGAGTTAGTACTGGCATTTCTAAGGTCGCATGGATGGAAGGTGAACGAAAAGAAGAGTTCTCTCTTTCCACTCACAAGAGTTCCCTTCTTGGGGACTCTTATAGATTCTGTAGAAATTAAGATTTACCTGACAGAAGACAGGTTAACAAAGCTTCAAAATGCATGCCGTGTCCTTCATTCCATTCAACACCCGTCAGTAGCTCAATGCATGGAGGTGATCGGCTTAATGGTAGCAGCAATGGACATAGTACCCTTTGCACGTCTACATCTCAGACCGCTGCAATTGTGCATGCTAAGTCAGTGGAATGGGGATTACTCAGACTTGTCCCCTACTCTGAATCTGGATCAAGAGACCAGAAATTCTCTTCTATGGTGGCTTTCTCGGCCACATCTGTCCAGGGGGATGCCATTCAGCAGGCCGGACTGGACAATTGTAACAACAGACGCCAGCCTACTAGGTTGGGGCGCTGTCTGGAATTCTCTGAAGGCTCAGGGACAATGGAATCAGGAGGAGAGTCTCCTACCAATAAACATTCTGGAATTGAGAGCAGTTCTCAATGCCCTTCTGGCTTGGCCCCAGTTAACAACTCGGGGGTTCATCAGGTTTCAGTCGGACAACATCACGACTGTAGCTTACATCAACCATCAGGGAGGGACAAGAAGCTCCCTAGCAATGATGGAAGTATCAAAGATAATTCGCTGGGCAGAGTCTCACTCTTGCCACCTGTCAGCAATCCACATCCCGGGAGTGGAGAACTGGCAGGCGGATTTCTTAAGTCGTCAGACTTTTCATCCGGGGGAGTGGGAACTTCATCCGGAGGTCTTTGCCCAAATACTTCGACGTTGGGGCAAACCAGAGAGAGATCTCATGGCGTCTCGACAGAACGCCAAGCTTCCTCGTTACGGGTCCAGATCCAGGGATCCGGGAGCGGTTCTGATAGATGCTTTGACAGCACCTTGGACCTTCGGGATGGCTTATGTGTTTCCACCCTTCCCGATGCTTCCTCGATTGATTGCCAGAATCAAACAGGAGAGAGCATCAGTGATTCTAATAGCGCCTGCATGGCCACGCAGGACTTGGTATGCAGATCTAGTGGACATGTCATCCTGTCCACCTTGGTCGCTACCTCTGAAACAGGACCTTCTGATCCAGGGTCCCTTCAAACATCAAAATCTAATTTCTCTGAAGCTGACTGCTTGGAAATTGAACGCTTGATTTTATCAAAACGTGGTTTTTCTGAGTCAGTTATTGATACCTTAATACAGGCTAGGAAGCCTGTTACCAGAAAGATTTACCATAAGATATGGCGCAAATACTTATATTGGTGCGAATCCAAGAGTTACTCATGGAGTAAGGTTAGGATTCCGAGGATATTGTCTTTTCTACAAGAAGGTTTAGAAAAGGGTTTATCCGCTAGTTCCTTAAAGGGACAGATTTCAGCTCTGTCCATTCTTTTACACAAACGTCTGTCAGAAGTTCCGGACGTTCAAGCTTTTTGTCAGGCTTTAGCTAGGATCAAGCCTGTGTTTAAAACTGTTGCTCCACCATGGAGTTTGAACTTAGTTCTTAATGTTTTACAGGGGGTTCCGTTTGAACCCCTTCATTCCATTGATATCAAGTTGTTATCTTGGAAAGTTCTGTTTTTAATGGCGATTTCCTCGGCTCGAAGAGTCTGAGTTATCTGCCTTACATTGTGATTCTCCTTATCTGATTTTTCATTCAGACAAGGTAGTTCTGCGTACTAAACCTGGGTTCCTACCTAAGGTGGTCACTAACAGGAATATCAATCAAGAGATTGTGGTTCCATCTTTGTGTCCTAATCCTTCTTCGAAAAAGGAACGTCTGCTACACAATCTAGATGTAGTCCGTGCCCTGAAATTTTATCTACAGGCAACTAAGGATTTTCGACAAACGTCTTCCCTGTTTGTCGTTTATTCTGGTCAGAGGAGAGGTCAAAAAGCTTCGGCTACCTCTCTCTCCTTTTGGCTTCGTAGCATAATACGGTTAGCCTATGAGACTGCTGGACAGCAGCCTCCTGAAAGAATTACAGCACATTCTACTAGAGCTGTGGCTTCCACTTGGGCCTTTAAGAATGAGGCTTCTGTTGAACAGATTTGCAAGGCTGCAACTTGGTCTTCTCTTCATACTTTTTACAAATTTTACAAATTTGACACTTTTGCTTCTTCGGAGGCTGTTTTTGGGAGAAAGGTTCTTCAGGCAGTGGTTCCTTCCGTATAAAGAGCCTGCCTGTCCCTCCCGTCATCCGTGTACTTTAGCTTTGGTATTGGTATCCCATAAGTAATGGATGATCCGTGGACTGGATACACTTAACAAGAGAAAACATAATTTATGCTTACCTGATAAATTTATTTCTCTTGTAGTGTATCCAGTCCACGGCCCGCCCTGTCACTTTAAGGCAGGTGATTTTTCCATTAAACTACAGTCACCACTGTACCCTATGGTTTTCCTTTCTCTGCATGTTTTCGGTCGAATGACTGGTAATGGCAGTTAGGGGAGGAGCTATATAGCAGCTCTGCTGGGTGAATCCTCTTGCACTTCCTGTTGGGGAGGAGTTAATATCCCATAAGTAATGGATGATCCGTGGACTGGATACACTACAAGAGAAATAAATTTATCAGGTAAGCATAAATTATGTATTTATTTACTTTTCTAATCTGATTGTGTCTCGGGAGTCTAGGTAAACTGTGTTCCTGTGTGATTATGTTAACTAGACTGCCCAACATCAGATTGTCGGAGTAAACTTTCTTCCCCAGTTAGTTAACTTGATATGTTAAGGTGTTTTAACTGTGAATAGACAATTGTTACAGGTTTGATGTATTGTTCATATGTTTGCTTTACTGTTTAACCAATTCCCTATGTAACCTGAAGCTCTGTAAATCTGGAATGCCAGGGTGTATAAATCTGTGTGCTGCTTTCAAATAAGTGTTCATTTTTGTGTTCAGAAAACTGAGTGTTGCCTCAGATCTGTTCAGATTCAGTCCTGAACACCTTTTGAATTTAGGAGGGTTTGGCCACCTGGTAGACTTAGACTCCCTGTCGTTGTTAATCCTTTAGAATCTAGTTCATTTTATATATACAAGGAGTCGTCTGGAATTTTTTTTCCTGTTCCTGTAGACTTGTCTCGGGTATGGGAGAAGTTAAGGAAGCTTTTTCTCCCATCTCCTGTCTGTCATAAGCTGTCTCCTTTAAATAGGAGCATGACACAGCCAATGTAGTCTAGTGGTTAGCCCGTGGCTTTGCAACTCAAGGTTGTTAGTTCATATTCAGCTGCTGACGCTGGATGTTCCTATTTAGTGCTTAACGGTTACTGATCAAAGAACCAGCATGCACAGGTTCTAATCCAATACAGAGCTTCTGCTCAGCAATCTCACATAATCTTATGTGTTTTTTACAAGAAGCTCCATAGTTTTGGGAAGTATCTTGGATTCTGGTGTGGGGGAGACCCGCATTTGTTTGCTGTCAGCGATTCATGTTCCGGGTGTGGACTACTGGGTAGCGGATTTCCTCAGCAGACAATCCTTTCATCCGGGAGTAGTCTCTCCATCCTGAATTTTTGCAGAGATTTGCAAGAGGAATATCTTATAACGTTTCAATACCAAACTACCCAGGTAGGGGTCAAGGTACAGGGATCCTCAGGCGAAGCCAACAGATGCATTGGTGGTGCCTTAGAGGTTCAATCTAATTTATCCTTTCCGGCTGTTACCACTACTTCCTAGTGTAGTGGCTCGAGTCAAGCAGGAATTAGTGATAATGACTGCTCCGTCTTGTCCACTAAGAATATGTTTTGCTGATCTAGTGGGGATGCCATCATCTCAGTGGAAGTTACCTTGTCACAGAGACCTGCTGACCAGGGTCTCTTTGTTCATTTGTCTAGATTCTCTGTGGCTGACTGCGTGTACGCTTAGTCCTAGCCAAGAGAGGGTTTTCTGAGTTATTTTTACTCAACTTCAAGCTTGTAAGTTAGTTGCTTGTCGCATCTATCATAAGGTGTGGAGGACCTACTTATTCTGTTCTCCAGGATGAACTGGAGAAGGGCTTTTCTGCAAGTCCCCTGAAGGGACAGTTTTTGGCCCTGCCTGTGTTACTGCACAAAGGTTGCAGAACTTCCAGATGTGCAGCCATTTGTTGAGGCTCTGCTGGGATTAGACCTGTGTTTAGATCTAAGGCTCTTCCTTGGAGTTTAAATCTTGTCCTTAAGATTTTGCAATGGGCTCTGTTGGAGCCTATACATGAAGTAGACATTAAATTGTTGTCTTGGAAGGTTATTTTCTACTAGCTATTGCTTCTGCGCGCAGAGTATCTGTGATTGCTGCCTTGCAATGCGTCCCTCCTTATCTGGCTTTTCATGCCGATAAGGCTGTTCTACGAACCAATTAAGGTTTTCTTCCTAAGGTTGTGTCAATTCGCAGCATCAATCAAGGGATTGTGGTTCCTTATGCCCTAATCCTTCTTTGTTAAAGGAACGTTTACAACGTATTTCTGGATGTGATTTGTGCCTTGAAGTTCTATCTTCGGGCCATGATTGAGGATTACGGCTCATTCTACGAGAGCAGTTTTTTCCTCTTGGGCATTCAAAAATGAGGCCTCTATGGATCAGATTTGTAATGCGGCTACCTGGTTATCCTTACATACTTTTTTCAAAATTTTACAAGTTTGATGTTTTTGTTTCTGCTGAAGCAGCCTTTGGGAGACAGGTTTTGCAGGTTGTGGTGCCCTCAGATTAGGATCCGCCTCTTTTTTCGCTCCTGTTAGCATTTTGTGTACTCTAGAGCTTGGGTATATGTTTCCCACAAGTAAGGAATGCAGCGGTGCACTCTTCCCATATTAAGATGGAAAACACAAATTATGCTTACTTGATGATTTAATTTCCATCTGCATGTGAAGAGTCCACAGCTCCTTCCCGTTTTCTCCGATGGGAGAGACTAAATTTATTTTATTTTTTCTTCTGGCACCTTTTCACCCTATTTCTCCTACTGTTCCTTGGTCCCTCGGCAGAATGACTGAGGTTATGAGGAAGTAGGGGAGGTATTTAAGCCTTTGGCTGGGGTTTCCTCGTGGTGGCCAGGTGCAGTATTTATTACAAGTAAGGTATGCAGCTGTGGACTCTTCTCATACAGATGGCAATTAAATTATCAGGTAAGCATAATTTGTTTTTGGGCCATTATTACATTGGTAACATTAAGTGAATAATAGAGTATTCAAATATTTCACATTTCAATTAACCCTTTCATGACAGGGTTAAAGTGTCTACATCGGAACACCTGTTCCGATGTAGACAAATTGAAACTACGCGATCGTGCGTACGATCGCGAGATTTCAATTATTGGATCGCATCTGGGGGGGCGTCCCTACAACCCTAGGAATGCCCTCCAGACCGCGATCAAGTCCTTGAAGCACAGAAGGCTTCAGGACAGCCGTTTGTTATGACGTTTTATTCCGTCATAACGGCTTTAAAGCCCAGTGTAAATATGACGGAATAGAACGGCGTTAAAAGGTTAAAGAAAAGTAAGTACATTTCGAAATTATTTTAATTGTATTATGGTACAAATTTTTTTTTTTTATTTACTGACAACTGGTAATAAGGACCAGTAATAACAAATATTCAGAAAGAGGGGGTTAGAAAGAGAAAACACAATTTATGCTTACCTGATAAATTAATTTATTTTGTGGTGGTGAGAGGTGATGATTCATTACTCCTGTGAATTACTATTTTCTACCACTAGGTGGAGGCAAAGTTTCCCAAGAGCCCTATAAAACCCCTCAAACATACCTAAGTCTAACGTATAGCGTAGCATAGTGAGGTAAAAAAAAGGAATGAGACATCTAAAAAGGAGCGGGGGGGGGGGGGGATGTGGTGGTAATAAAATGTGCTAAAAAAAAAAAAGAAGAAATTAACCCTGGATCATGGACTCTCACTACCATGAAAGAAATTAATTTATCAGTTAAGCATAAAGCTATTTCTTTCTAATGGCATGGAGAGTCCATAAATCATTCATTACTGTTGGGAATTTCAATGCTTGGTCATCAGGAGGCAAAGACACCCAGACAAAGCTGACATGTATCCCTCCTACTTCCCCATCTCCCCCAGTCATTCTTTGCCTCTGTTGGCCTTGCAGGAGTTGGTTTGCAGACATGAAGAGGTTGTCATCTCCCCGTGCAAGGTGAGAATTCCTCAAATTCTTTTGTTTCTCCACAAGCGAGAGATTTATGTTCAGTGCTGTTACACAAGAAGTTACCTAATCTTCCAGATTTTCAGACCCTTCAAGCAGTCGTGCCTTTAGGTTAGGTCCACCTGCCTTATTGCCCTCCCTGTTTATTTTATGTCCTCTCTTGCTTGGGTTTTGGATTGCCAACAGTAATGAATGCCATTGGAAAGAAAACCAAATGTATTCTTACCTGATAAATTCTTTCCTGGCATGGAGAGTCCACGAATCTGCCCTTTACTTTTTTTTCTGCAGCGTTTTTCCCCCCTTATTTTCTGGCGCCTCTATACCCCTAGTGTTTCCCCTACGTTATTTCCTCGGCTTAATGAGTAGGGGAAGTGGGGTGGGATACTTGTACATTTTGTGTGGGGTGTCTGTGCCTCCTCCTGGTGGCCAGGTGTTGAAATTCCCAACAGTAATGAATTCTGCCCTCTTCATTCCAGGAAAGAAAATAATTTATCAGGTAAGCATAAATTTTGTTTTTCTTTCATACAGGTAGCGAGATTCCATGAGCCATTACTACTGGGAGCCAATACCCAAGCTATGGAGTTCACAAGTAATAAAGGGAGGGATTAAAAACGGCTTTTTCACTGAGAAAATTAAATTTACAACCCAATACTTTTTTATTTATTTAAATGCACTTATAATAAATCAAACATGAACAAATTCAGACAGGCAATTGCCTGAAAAACCTTCCTACCCAAGGTTGCATTAGACTAAACAAAAACATCAAAATGGTAGACTTTTGTAAAAGTATGTAAAGAAGACCAACTAGCTGCCTTGCAAATCTGCTCAACTGAAGCCTCATTCTACAAAGCACCGTAAGTGGCAACTGACCTAGTAGACTGAGCGGCAATCCGTTGCGGTGTAGGCTGACATGCCTCAGTTAAGTCTTGTGAATCAAAAGTTTCAACGAAGCCAAAGAATCATAGGACATCTTTTTGTGGAAAAAGAAAAGTGAATGAACAAACAAGGTTTGTCTAAAGTCCTTGGTAGCATTAAAGGGACAGTCTACACCAGAATATTTGTTTTTAAAGATGGATAATCCCTTTATTACCCAATACCTAGTTTTGTATAGCCAACACAGTTTTATATTAATATACTTTCTTTCATGTAATTGGCAAGAGTCCATGAGCTAGTGATGTATGGGATATACAATCCTCAAAATGCCTATAAATACACCCCTCACCACACCCACAATTCAGTTTTACAAACTTTGCCTCCTATGGAGGTGGTGAAGTAAGTTTGTGCTTAAATTCTACATTATGTGCTTCTCAGCCATTTTGAAGCGCGATTACTCTGAGTACAGTGAATGTCAGAGGGATGTGAAGGGAGTATCGCCTATTGAATGCAATGGTTTTCCCCACGGGAGATCTATTTTATAGGTTCTCTGTTATCGGTTGTAGAGATTCATCTCCTACCTCCCTTATTCAGATTGCCGATATACTCTCATATTCCATTACCTCTACTGATAACTGTTTCAGAACTGGTTTGGCTATCTCCTCTATGTGGATGGTTGTCTTTCGGTAAGTATGTTTTCATTACTTAAGACACTCTCAGCTATGGTTTGGCACTTTATGCATTATTATAAAGTTCTAAATATATGTATTGTACTTATATTTGCCATGAGTCAGGTTTATGTATATTTCCTTTTTGCAGACTATCAGTTTCGTATTTGGGAAAAAACATATTTAGGAAAAAAATTCTTACCTGGGGTAAAGTCTTTTCTCAATTGACTGCTTTTTCGTTAAATTTCGCAGGCAAAATTAGGCTCGCAAGGGCGCAAAATGCCAGAGTTTATTGCGTCATTCTTGGCGCGAGAATTTTTTTGGCATTGTTACGTCCGATGACGCAAATTCGTCATTTCCGGCATCTTAGTTGACGCAGAGTTCCTTGCACAAGGTTGCGTCTTAAATGACGTGAGCGTGTCATTTCCGGATGTTAGCGCCAAAAAAAATTCAGTTTGCGTGTTGTGTAATACTTGGCGCCAAACACTTTAATTATTTAAAACTCCATTCCTATATGCCTCTTGCCTTTTTCTATGTCAGAGTGCTATGCTGAAACTGCCATATAAGGAAATTGATAATTTTGCTTTATATGTTGTTTTTTTCTCTTACATTTGCAAGATGTCTCAATCTGATCCTGTCTCAGAAACCACTGTTGGAACCCTGCTGCCTGATAACAGTTCTACCAAAGCTAAGTGCATTTGTTGTAAATTTGTGGAGATTATATCTACAGCTGTGGTATGTAATAGTTGTCATGATAAGCTTTTACATGCAGAGAATGTGTCCATCAGTAACAGTACAATGCCTGTTGTTCCTTCAACATCTAATGTAAATGATATACCTGTGAATATAAAAGATTTTATTGCTGATGCGATTCGTAAGGCTTTTGTCTGCCATCCTGCCTTCTAATAAACGTTAAAGGTCTTTTAAAACTTCTCATAAAGTTGATAAATTTTCAAATGCCCGACAACATACTGAAGTATCCTCCTCTGTTGAGGATCTATCTGATTGTTAAGAGGTGTTGATTACATTGGATATTGAAGAAACTAGTCCTCTATATTAAAACTAGTAAACGTTTAAATTCTTTTTCTTCTGTTATGTGTGATCAGTCCACGGGTCATCATTACTTCTGGGATATAACTCCTCCCCAACAGGAAATGCAAGAGGATTCACCCAGCAGAGCTGCATATAGCTCCTCCCCTCTACGTCACTCCCAGTCATTCTCTTGCACCCAACGACTAGATAGGATGTGTGAGAGGACTATGGTGATTATACTTAGTTTTTATAACTTCAATCAAAAGTTTGTTATTTTACAATAGCACCGGAGCGTGTTGTTGCCTCTCTGGCAGAGTTTGAAGAAGAATCTACCAGAGTTTTTACTATGATTTTAACCGGAGTAGTTAAGATCATATTGCTGTTTCTCGGCCATCTGAGGGAGGTAAAAGCTTCAGATCAGGGGACAGCGGGCAGATGAATCTGCATTGAGGTATGTAGCAGTTTTTATTTTCTGAATGGAATTGATGAGAAAATCCTGCCATACCGTTATAATGACATGTATGTATACTCTACACTTCAGTATTCTGGGGATGGTATTTCACCGGAATTACTCTGTTAAAAGTACACTAAACCTTTTAATAGGTATTTATCATGTTAAACGTTTTTGCTGGAATGTAGAATCGTTTGCATTTTCTGAGGTACTGAGTGAATAAATATTTGGGCATTATTTTTCCACTTGGCAGTTGCTTGTTTTTAATTGTGACAGTTTCGTTTCTCTCTCACTGCTGTGTGTGAGGGGGAGGGGCCGTTTTTGGCGCTCTTTGCTACGCATCAAAAATTTCCAGTCAGTTACTCTTGTATTTCCTGCATGATCCGGTTCATCTCTAACAGAACTCAGGGGTCTTCAAACTTCTTTGGAGGGAGGTAGATTCTCTCAGCAGAGCTGTGAGACTTATATATTGACTGTGATTAAAAACGTTGTTCTGTAATTTTTATTTCAAATTTAATTATTGTTACTTTACTAATGGGAACAAACCTTTGCTAAAAGTTGTGTTGTTTTTAAGGATTGATGCTATAACTGTTTTTCAGTTCATTATTTCAACTGTCATTTAATCGTTTAGTGCTTTTTTGAGGCACAGTACGTTTTTGTTAAATAAGATTGTAACCAAGTTGCAAGTTTATTGCTAGTGTGTTAAACATGTCTGACTCAGAGGAAGATACCTGTGTCATTTGTTCCAATGCCAAGGTGGAGCCCAATAGAAATTTATGTACTAACTGTATTGATGCTACTTTAAATAAAAGCCAATCTGTACAATTTGAACAAATTTCACCAAACAGCGAGGGGAGAGTTATGCCGACTAACTCGCCTCACGCGGCAGTACCTGCATCTCCCGCCCGGGAGGTGCGTGATATTATGGCGCCTAGTACATCTGGGCGGCCATTACAGATAACATTACAAGATATGGCTACTGTTATGACTGAAGTTTTGGCTAAATTACCAGAACTAAGAGGCAAGCGTGATCACTCTGGGGTGAGAACAGAGTGCGCTGATAATACTAGGGCCATGTCTGATACTGCGTCACAGCTTGCAGAGCATGAGGACGGAGAGCTTCATTCTGTGGGTGACGGTTCTGATCCAAACAGATTGGATTCAGATATTTCAAATTTTAAATTTAAATTGGAAAACCTCCGTGTATTACTAGGGGAGGTTTTAGCGGCTCTTAATGATTGTAACACTGTTGCAATACCAGAGAAATTGTGTAGGTTGGATAAATACTTTGCGGTACCGGCGAGTACTGACGTTTTTCCTATACCTAAGAGACTAACTGAAATTGTTACTAAGGAGTGGGATAGACCCGGTGTGCCGTTCTCACCCCCTCCAATATTTAGAAAGATGTTTCCAATAGACGCCACCACACGGGACTTATGGCAAACGGTCCCTAAGGTGGAGGGAGCAGTTTCTACTTTAGCTAAGCGTACCACTATCCCGGTGGAGGATAGCTGTGCTTTTTCAGATCCAATGGATAAAAAATTAGAGGGTTACCTTAAGAAAATGTTTGTTCAACAAGGTTTTATATTGCAACCCCTTGCATGCATCGCGCCGATTACGGCTGCGGCAGCATTTTGGATTGAGTCTCTGGAAGAGAACCTTAGTTCATCTACGCTGGACGACATTACGGACAGGCTTAGAGTCCTTAAACTAGCTAATTCATTCATTTCGGAGGCCGTAGTACATTTAACCAAACTTACGGCTAAGAACTCAGGATTCGCCATTCAGGCACGTAGGGCGCTGTGGCTAAAATCCTGGTCAGCTGATGTAACTTCTAAGTCCAAATTACTTAATATACCTTTCAAGGGGCAAACTTTATTTGGGCCCGGTTTGAAAGAAATTATCGCTGACATTACAGGAGGTAAGGGCCACGCCCTGCCTCAAGACAAAGCCAAATCTAAGGCTAGACAGTCTAATTTTCGTCCCTTTCGGAATTTCAAAACAGGAGCAGCATCAACTTCCACTGCACCAAAACAGGAAGGAGCTGTTGCTCGTTCCAGACAAGGCTGGAAACCTAACCAGTCCTGGAACAAGGGCAAGCAGGCCAGGAAACCTGCTGCTGCCCCAAAGACAGCATGAACCGAGGGCCCCCGATCCGGGACCGGATCTAGTGGGGGGCAGACTCTCTCTCTTCGCCCAGGCTTGGGCAAGAGATGTTCAGGATCCCTGGGCGCTAGAGATCATATCTCAGGGATACCTTCTAGACTTCAAATTCTCTCCCCCAAGAGGGAGATTTCATCTGTCAAGGTTGTCAACAAACCAGATAAAGAAAGAAGCGTTTCTACGCTGTGTACAAGATCTGTTATTAATGAGAGTGATCCATCCGGTTCCGCGGTCGGAACAAGGACAAGGGTTTTACTCAAACCTGTTTGTGGTCCCCAAAAAAGAGGGAACTTTCAGGCCAATCTTGGATTTAAAGATCCTAAACAAATTCCTAAGAGTTCCATCGTTCAAAATGGAAACTATTCGGACAATCTTACCCATGATCCAAAAGGGTCAGTACATGACCACAGTGGATTTAAAGGATGCTTACCTTCACATACCGATTCACAAAGATCATTACCGGTATCTAAGGTTTGCCTTCTTAGACAGGCATTACCAGTTTGTAGCTCTTCCATTCGGATTGGCTACGGCTCCAAGAATCTTCACAAAGGTTCTGGGTGCCCTTCTGGCGGTGCTAAGACCGCGAGGAATTTCGGTAGCTCCGTACCTAGACGACATTCTGATACAAGCTTCAAGCTTTCAAACTGCCAAGTCTCATACAGAGTTAGTTCTGGCATTTCTAAGGTCGCATGGATGGAAAGTGAACGAAAAGAAGAGTTCTCTTTTTCCTCTCACAAGAGTTCCATTCTTGGGGACTCTTATAGATTCTGTAGAAATGAAGATTTATCTGACAGAAGACAGATTAACAAAGCTTCTAAATGCATGCCGTGTCCTTCATTCCATTCAACTCCCGTCAGTAGCTCAATGCATGGAGGTGATCGGCTTAATGGTAGCAGCAATGGACATAGTTCCCTTTGCACGTCTACATCTCAGACCGCTGCAATTGTGCATGCTGAGTCAGTGGAATGGGGATTACTCAGACCTGTCCCCTACTCTGAATCTGGATCAAGAGACCAGAAACTCTCTTCTATGGTGGCTTTCTCGGCCACATCTGTCCAGGGGGATGCCATTCAGCAGGCCGGACTGGACAATTGTAACAACAGACGCCAGCCTACTAGGTTGGGGCGCTGTCTGGAATTCCCTGAAGGCTCAGGGATAATGGAATCAGGAGGAAAGTCTCCTGCCAATAAACATTCTGGAATTGAGAGCAGTTCTCCATGCCCTTCTGGCTTGGCCCCAGTTAAGAACTCGGGGGTTCATCAGGTTTCAGTCGGACAACATCACGACTGTAGCTTACATCAACCATCAAGGAGGGACAAGAAGCTCCCTAGCAATGATGGAAGTATCAAAGATAATTCGCTGGGCAGAGTCTCACTCTTGCCACCTGTCAGCAATCCACATCCCGGGAGTGGAGAACTGGGAGGCGGATTTCTTGAGTCGCCAGACTTTTCATCCGGGGGAGTGGGAACTTCATCCGGAGGTCTTTGCCCAAATACTTCGACGTTGGGGCAAACCAGAGATAGATCTCATGGCGTCTCGCCAGAACGCCAAACTTACTCACTATGGGTCCAGATCCAGGGATCAGGGAGCGGTTCTGATAGATGCTTTGACAGCACCTTGGAACTTCGGGATGGCTTATGTGTTTCCACCCTTCCCGCTGCTTCCTCGATTGATTGCCAAAATCAAACAGGAGAGAGCATCAGTGATTCTAATAGCGCCTGCATGGCCACGCAGGACTTGGTATGCAGATCTAGTGGACATGTCATCCTGTCCGCCTTGGTCTCTACCTCTAAGACAGGACCTTCTGATACAGGGTCCATTCAAACATCAAAATCTAACTTCTCTGAAGCTGACTGCTTGGAAATTGAACGCTTGATCTTATCAAAACGTGGTTTTTCTGAGCCGGTTATTGATACCCTGATACAGGCTAGGAAGCCTGTTACCAGAAGGATTTACCATAAGATATGGCGTAAATACCTATACTGGTGCGAATCCAAAGGTTACTCCTGGAGTAAGGTTAAGATTCCTAGGATATTGTCCTTTCTACAAGAAGGTTTAGAAAAGGGTTTATCGGCTAGCTCATTAAAGGGACAGATCTCAGCTCTGTCCATCTTGTTACACAGGCGTCTGTCAGAAGATCCAGACGTCCAGGCTTTTTGTCAGGCTTTAGCTAGGATCAAGCCTGTGTTTAAAGCTGTTGCTCCGCCATGGAGTTTAAACTTAGTTCTTAACGTTTTACAGGGTGTTCCGTTTGAACCCCTTCATTCCATTGATATAAAATTGTTATCCTGGAAAGTTCTGTTTTTAATGGCTATTTCCTCGGCTCGAAGAGTCTCTGAGTTATCAGCCTTACATTGTGATTCTCCTTATCTGATTTTTCACTCAGACAAGGTAGTTCTGCGTACTAAACCTGGGTTCTTACCTAAGGTAGTCACTAACAGGAATATCAATCAAGAGATTGTTGTTCCATCCTTGTGTCCAAATCCTTCTTCAAAGAAGGAACGTCTTCTACACAATCTGGATGTAGTTCGTGCCCTCAAGTTCTACTTGCAGGCAACTAAAGATTTTCGCCAAACTTCTTCCCTGTTTGTCGTTTATTCTGGACAGAGGAGAGGTCAAAAAGCTTCTGCTACCTCTCTCTCTTTTTGGCTTTGTAGCATAATACGTTTAGCCTATGAGACTGCTGGACAGCAGCCTCCTGAAAGAATTACAGCTCATTCCACTAGAGCTGTGGCTTCCACTTGGGCCTTTAAGAATGAGGCCTCTGTTGAACAGATTTGCAAGGCTGCAACTTGGTCTTCGCTTCATACTTTTTCCAAATTTTACAAATTTGACACTTTTGCTTCTTCGGAGGCTATTTTTGGGAGAAAGGTTCTTCAGGCAGTGGTTCCTTCTGTATAATGAGCCTGCCTATCCCTCCCGTCATCCGTGTACTTTTGCTTTGGTATTGGTATCCCAGAAGTAATGATGACCCGTGGACTGATCACACATAACAGAAGAAAACATAATTTATGCTTACCTGATAAATTCCTTTCTTCTGTTGTGTGATCAGTCCACGGCCCGCCCTGTTTTAAGGCAGGTAAATATCTTTTAAATTATACTCCAGTCACCACTTCACCCTTGGTTTCTCCTTTCTCGTTGATTCTTGGTCGAATGACTGGGAGTGACGTAGAGGGGAGGAGCTATATGCAGCTCTGCTGGGTGAATCCTCTTGCATTTCCTGTTGGGGAGGAGTTATATCCCAGAAGTAATGATGACCCGTGGACTGATCACACAACAGAGGAAAGGAATTTATCAGGTAAGCATAAATTATGTTTTATAAACCTCCTGTGGTTACTCCAGAGGTTTTTCCAGTTCCTGATGCTATTTCTGATATTTCTAAGGAATGGAATAGGCCTGGTACTTTTTTTCCTTCTTCAAGGTTTAAAAATTCGTATCGTTTGCCACCAGCTAGATTGGAGTTTTGGGAAAAGATCCCCAAAGTTGATGGGGCTATTTCTACTCTTACTAAATGTACTACTATTCCTATGGAAGATAGTACTAAGACCCTTTAGATAGGAAACTTGAATCTTATCTAAGGAAAGCTTATTTATATTCAGGCTATCTTCTCAGGCCTGCCATTTCTATGGCTGATGTTGTAGCTGCATCAACTTTTTGGTTGGAAAGCTTATCGCAACAGGAAATGGATCCTGATTTGTCTAGCATTGTTTGCTTGCTTCAACATGCTAATCATTTTATCTGTGATTCCATTTTTGATATCAAAATTGATGTTAAATCTATGTCTTTAGCTATTTTAGCTAGAAGAGCGTTGTGGCTCAAATATTGGAATGCTGACATGGTATCTAAGTCTAGATTACTCTTTCTTTCCAAGGTAAGTTATTTGGTTATTATTTGGTGATTTGATTATTTCAACTGTCACTGGGGGGAAGGGAATTTTTTGCCTCATGATAAAAGACCTAAGGGTAAATCTAAAGCTTCTAACCATTTTCATTCCTTTTGACAAAATAAGGAACATAAACCTAATCCTTCCCCAAAGAATCTGGTTCCAATTGGAAACCTTCTTCATGTTGGAGTAAATCCAAACCATTTAAATCAAAGCCAGCCCCCAAGTCTCCATGAAGGTGCGGCCCTCATTCCAGCTCAGCTGGTAGGGGGCAGATTAAGATTCTTCCAAAACATTTGGGCAGATTCTGTCCAAAATCAATGGATTCAGAGTATTGTCTCTCAAGGGACACCGAATAGGATTCAGAGTAAGACCTCCTGTGAGAAGATTTTTTTTCTCACGCATCCCAGCAAATCCAGTAAAGGCTCAAGCTTTTCTGAAGGGTTTTTCAGACCTGGAGCTTTCAAAGGTAATCATAACAGTTCCGTTTCAGGAACAGGGTCTGGGGTTTTATTCAAATCTATTAATTGTCCCAAAGAAAGAAAATTCATTCAGGCCAGTTCTGGATCTGAAAATTTTTAATCGTTATGTAAAGAGTGAAAACTTTCAAAATGGTGACTATAAGGACTATTCTGCATTTTGTTCAACAATAGACTTACAGGATGCATATCTTCATAATCCGATTCATCCAGACCACTATCAGTTTCTGAGATTCTCTTTTCTAGACAAGCATTACCAATTTGTTGCTCTTCCATTTGGCCTAGGACAGCTCCAAGAATCTTTTCAAATTTTCTCGGTGCCCTACTCTCTGTAATCAGAGAACGGGGTATTGTGGTGTTTCTTTATTTGGACGATATCTTGGTACTAGCTCGGTCTACATTCTGCAGAATCTCGCACAAATCAACTAGTGTTGTTTCTTCAAAGACATGGTTGGATGATCAATTTACCAAAAAGTTATTTGATTCCTCAGACAAGGGTCACCTTTTTATGTTTCCAGATAGATTCAGTGTCCATGACTCTGTCTCTAACAGACAAGAGACGATTAAAATTGGTTTCAGCTTGTCAGAACCTTCAGTCGCAATCATTCGCTGCAGTAGCTATGTGCATGGAAGTTTTAGGTCTCATGACTGCAGCATTGGACGCGATCCCCTTTGCTCGTTTTCATATGAGACCTCTCCAGCTTTGTATACTGAACCAATGGTGCAGGGATTATACAAAGATATCACAATTAATATACTTAAATCCCAATGTTCGACTCTCTCTGACTTGGTGGTTAGATCACCATTGTATAGTTCAAGGGGCCTTTTGTTTGTCCAACCTGGACTGTGATCACAACAGATGC
The DNA here is from genome assembly GCF_027579735.1 of Bombina bombina. Lineage (NCBI taxonomy): Eukaryota > Metazoa > Chordata > Amphibia > Anura > Bombinatoridae > Bombina > Bombina bombina. Next base: position 35,487,406 of record NC_069499.1, on the reverse strand, counting down.
AAGTCTTTCAGGTTGGGGAGCTGTCTGGGGATCTCTGACAGCACAAGGGGTTTGGAAATCTCAAGAGGCGAGGTTACCAATAAATATTTTAGAACTCTGTGCTATTTTCAGGGCTCTTCAGGTTTGGCCTCTGTTGAAGAGAGAACCGTTCATTTGTTTTCACAGACAGACAATATCACAACTATGGCATATGTCAATCATCAGGGTGGGACTCAGTCCCCAAGCTATGAAAGAAGTATCTCGGATACTTGCTTGGGCGGAATCCAGCTCCTGTCTAGTATCTGTGGTTCATATCCCAGGTATAGACAATTGGGAAGCGGATTATCTCAGCAATCAGACTTTACATCCGGGGGAGTGGTCGCTCCATCCAGATGTGTTTTCTCAGATTGTTCAGATGTGGGATCTTCCAGAAATGGATCTGATGGCTTCCCATCTAAACAAGAAACTACCCAGGTACCTGTCCAGGTCCATGGATCCTCAGGCAGAAGCGGTGGATGTGTTAACAGTTCCTTGATGTTACCAACCTGCTTATTTTCCCGCCTCTAGTTCTTCCAAAAGTTATCTCCAAAATCATCATGGACCAATTGTTTGTGTTGCTGGTAGCTCCAGCATGGCGTCACAGGTTTTGGTATGCGGATCTTGTTTGGATGTCCAGTTGCCAACCTTGGCCACTTCCGTTAAGGCCAGGCCTTCTGTCTCAAGGTCCGTTTTTCCATTAGGATCTCAAATCATTAAATTTGAAGGTATGGAAATTGAACACCTAGTGCTTAGTCATAGAGGTTTCTCTGACTCAGTGATTAATACTATATTACAGGCCTTGTAAATCTGTTTCTAGGAAGATTTATTATCGAGTTTGGAAGACTTATATTTCATGGCGTTTTTCTCATAAATTCTCCTGGCATTCTTTTAGAATTCCTAGAATTTTAGTTTCTTCAGGATGGTTTGGATAAGGGTTTGTCTACAAGTTCCTTGAAGGGACAAATCTCTGCTCTTTCTTTTTTATTTCACAGGAAGATTGCTAAGCTTCCTGATACTTACTGTTTTGTACAGGCTTTGGTCCGTATCAAGCCTGTCATTAAATCAATCTCTCCTCCTTGAAGTCTTTAGTTTTGAAGGCTTTACAGGCTCATCCGTTTGAGCCTATGCATTCTTTGGACATTAAACTACTTTCTTGGAAAGTGTTGTTCCTTTTGGCCATCTCTTCTGCAAGAAGAGTTTCCGAATTATCTGCTCTTTCTTGTGAATCTCCTTTTCTGATTTTCCATCAGGATAAGGCAGTTTTGCGGACTTCATTTAAATTTCTACCTAAGGTGAATTCTAACAACATTAATAGAGAAATTGTTGTCCCTTCTTTGTGTCCTAATCCTAAGAATTCTTTGGAAAGATCCTTACATTCTTTAGATGTGTTAAGAGCTTTGAAATATTTTGTTGAAGCTACTAAAGATTTCAGGAAGACTTCTAGTCTATTTGTCGTCTTTTCTGGTTCAAGGAAAGGTCAGAAGGCTTCTGCCATTTCTTTGGCATCTTGGTTAAAGCTTTTTTGATTCATCAGGCTTATTTTGTGATCAGATTTGCAAAGCAGCAACTTGGTCTTCTTTGCATTCATTTACTGAATTGTACCGTTTTGATGTATTTGCTTCCTCGGAAGCAGTTTTGGTAGAAAAGTTCTTCAGGCAGCTGTTTCAGTTTGATTCCTCTGCTTATGTTTAAGTTTTTTTTTTTTTCGTTATGAGAATAAACTTATATTTTGGGTTGTGGATAAAAACAATTTCAGCGGACATTGCTATTATTTTATCTCTCCCTCTCTAGTGACTCTTCTGTGGAGTTCCACATCTTGGGTATTACTATCCCATATGTCACTAGCTCATGGACTCTTGCCAATTACATGAAAGAAAACATAATTTATGTAAGAACTTACCTGATAAATTCATTTCTTTCATATGGGCAAGAGTCCATGAGACCCACCCATTTTATGGTGGTTATGATTTTTTTTTGTATAACGCACAATTATTTCCAAATTCCTTTGTTGATGCTTTTTACTCCTTTCTTTATCACCCCCACTACTTGGCTATTCATTAAACTGAATTGTGGTTGTGGTGAGGGGTGTATTTATAGGCATTTTGAGGTTTGGGAAACTTTGCCCCTCCTGGTTGGATTGTATATCCCATATGTCACTAGCTCATAGACTCTTGCCAATATGAAAGAAATAAATTATGTTTTTTGCCTCTCTAATTATCTTGTATCTAAGCCTTTGCAAACTCCTTATTTCAGTTCTTTTGACAGACTTGCATTTTAGCTAATGAGTGCTGGCTCTCAGGAGCTCCATGTGCATGAGCACAATGTTAATTATAAGAAACACATGAACTAACATCCTCTAGTGTTGAAAAACTGTCAAAATGCCCTGTGCTAAGAGGCTGCCTTCAGGGGCTTAGAAATTAGCATATGAACTTCCTAGATTTAGTTTTCAACTAAGAATACCAAGTGAACAAAGCTAAGTTGGTGATAGAAGTAAATAGGAAAATTGTGCAAAATTACATGCCCTGTTTGAATAATGAAAGTTTGTTTTGGACTAGACTGTCCCTTTAATGTAATATTTAAATGCCCTAAGAGCATCCAAGTTATGCAAAGATCTCTAAGAAGCATTCTTGGGATTAGGACACAGAGGAAATGTCTGAAGAAACAACTTTAGGCAAAAATCTCAAGTTGTCCTTAAAATTGCCTTATACTGATGAAAAAAACGAGTATCACAAGAAAGCAGACCATTCATAAACTCTTAGCAGAAGAGACAGCCAAGAGAAATGGCACCTTCCAAGAAAGCAGTTTAATATCCACCATAGGCATAGACTCTAAAGGGGGAACCTGCAAAACTCAACACTAGATTTCATGGTGGAGAAATTAGCTTGATTACAGGTTTAATATAAACCTAAGCCTGAACAAAACCATCAATATTATGATGTTTAACAATCTTCCTATGAAACAAGACCGAGAGAGCAGAAATTTTCCCCTATAGGCCCTTATCCACGCCATCGGCAAGAATCCTAGAAATTCTGAAAGAATGCTAGGGAAAACTGATTTACACACCAAGAAATAAAGGCCTTCCAGAACCTTTTGATAAATCTTTCTAGTTTCAGACTTATGAGCCTGAATTAAGGTTTCAGTCACAGAATCGGTGAAACCTCTTTCTAAGAACTAACTGTTTAATTTCCATACCACAGAGGAAGAGGCCAAGGAGGCAGTTGTATATCTGAACTAGCTTTACATACCAAATCCTGTAGGACCAAGCTGGGGCAATCCGGATTACTGTTTATTTCTCCAGATTTATCTTGGACTTCCTGGGAAGTTTGTTGTTCTAATGAGAGGCCATCATATCTATCTTTGAGAGACCCCAAGGATACACAATCTGATTGAATACGTTCTGGTGAATATGTTGTACAGGTATGGAAACACTGCAATACCCTGAGTCCTGATCACAGATAAAAAGGTACCTAAAACCTTTGTGAATATTCTTGGAGCTGTAGCCATACCAAATGGTAAAACTGAAAGCAAGCGCAAACCTCCAGTAGCAATACCTATTTTAGAATCCAAATCAGAACCAAACAATTTATTTCCCCAAAAAGAAAGACAATCTGGATTTGACAGCATGTCAGCAGACAATGATTTATGTTTGAATATTTTTTATTATTTTACAAAAAGAAATGGAAAAGAGAACATAAACATTGATAAACATACCCTCCTCCGTATTCATCGCTATCTTCAAGATCTACGGGGATCAGGTTTACAAAACATTAATTGCATACAATGGGTGATTTAGATAGCAGACAATGATTTAAAGGGACAATGAACCCAATTTCTCTTGTAAAGATGTATCCAGTCCACGGGTTCATCCATTACTTGTGGGATATTCTCCTTCCCAACAGGAAGCTGCAAGAGGTCACCCACAGCAGAGCTGTCTATATAGTCCTCCCCTAACTGCCAACCCCAGCCATTCTCTTGCAGCTCTCGACAACAAAGGAAGTATCAACAGAGATGTGGTGACTTAGTGTAGTTTTTACCTTCAATCAAAAGTTTATTTTTAAACGGTACCGGCGTTGTACTGTTTTACTCTCAGGCAGAAATTAGAAGAAGAATCTGCCTGGAGGTTTGATGATCTTAGCGGTTTGTAACTAAGGTCCATTGCTGTTCTCACATAACTGAAGAGTGTGGAAAGAAAACTTCAGTTGGGGGGACGGTCTGCAGATTGCCTGCTTTGAGGTATGTTCAGTATATATTTTTTCTAGAGAGATAAGGTCTAGAAAATGCTGACAGTGCCTGGTATATTTAAGGTAAGCCTGATACAGTGATTTAATAACAACTGGGATCATGCTTGCAAAAAGGGATAATATTCATATTAATTCTTATATTACTTAGTGTAAAAACGTTTGCATGATTTATAAAAATAAATCTTTATTTGGGGCCTAGTTTCCACATGACTTGTTAAGATTACACCTAGGAGTACTTTTTTAAGGCCCTCTGACTTTGAATGCATGGTGGGAGGGGCCTATTTTCATTTTCAGTCTGAGACATCTAGCTTCCCTGAAGGAGTCCTCTGGCTTATAGGACCTATATAGAGGGTTTTGTTCCTGCAAAAATCGATTTTAAGGGCAGGTAGGAGCCACAGCAGAGCTGTGGCAGTGTTGACGGTTTAACAGGTTTAATGTTTTTCTAATTCGTTTTTGGGCCTGAGGGGTTAATCGTCCATTTGCAAGTGGGTGCAATGCTGTTTTAGTCCCTTATACACACTGTAAAAATTTCGTAGAGTTTACTACTTTTTTTCACTGTTTTGCAGTTTATGTGGTAGTTTTTTTTCTCTTAAAGGCACAGTACAGTTTTCTGCTACATTGGTGTATCCGGTCCACGGCTTCATCCTTACTTGTGGGATATTCTCAATCCCTACATAAGTGGCAAAGAGAGCATACAGCAGAGCTGTCCACACAGCCCCCCTCAGGCTCCGCCCCCCCAGTCATTCTCTTTGCCGCTCTAACTAGTAGCATCTCCACGGGGGTGGTAAAGAGTATGTGGTGTTAGTTGTAGTTTTTTATTTCTTCTATCAAGAGTTTATTTTAAAATAGTGCCGGCTTGTACTATTTACTCTGCAGCAGAAAGTGATGAAGATTTCTGCTGAGAGGAATACGATTTTAGCACCAGTAACTAAAATCCATTGCTGTTCCCACGCAGGACTGTTAAAACCAGAGAACTTCAGTTGGGGGGAACAGTTTGCAGGCTTAACTGCTTCAGGTATGATCAGTCATTTTTCTAACAAGACCAAGTAATGCTAGAAGACTGTCAGAAATCTCCTCTGGGATAGGTAAGCTATTTTTCTTTAGCCTCTGTATAAAATTATGGCTTATATTAAGGGCTCTATGCTGGTTGACACTATTGTGGGCTAAATCGATTGCTTAATATTCCTTTCAAGGGTAAGACCCTATTCGGGCCAGAGTTGAAAGAAATTATTTCAGATATCACCTGGGGAAAGGGCCATGCCCTTCCACAGGATAGACCCATGCCCTTCCACAGGATAGACCTTTCAAAGCTAAAAATAAGTCTAATTTTCGTTCCTTTCGCAATTTCAGGAACGGACCGGCTTCTACCTCTACAGCAACTAGGCAAGAGGGTAACGCATCCCAGCCCAAACCAGCATGGAAACCATTGCAAGGCTGGAACAAGGGTAAACAGGCTAAGAAGCCTGCTGCTGCTACCAAGACAGCATGAAGGGGTAGCCCCCGATCCGGGACCGGATCTAGTAGGGGGCAGACTTTCTCTCTTTGCTCAGGCTTGGGCAAGAGATGTTCCGGACCCCTGGGCTCTAGAAATTGTCTCTCAGGGGTATCTTCTAGAATTCAAGGACCTTCCTCCAAAGGGAAGGTTCCACATGTCTCGCTTGTCTTTAGACCAGATAAAGAGACGGGCATTCTTACATTGCGTAGAAGACCTTTTAAAAATGGGAGTGATTTACCCAGTTCCAACAGCAGAACAAGGACTGGGTTTTTACTCAAACCGGTTTGTAGTTCCCAAAAAGGAAGGAACTTTCAGGCCAATTCTGGATTTAAAAATCCTAAACAAATTCCTCAGAGTTCCATCATTCAAAATGGAAACCATTCGGACAATTTTACCAATGATCCAGGAGGGTCAATATATGACTACCGTGGACTTAAAGGATGCGTACCTGCATATTCCTATCCACAAAGATCACCATCAGTTCCTAAGGTTCGCTTTTCTGGACAAACATTACCAGTTCGTGGCTCTTCCCTTTGGATTGGCCACTGCCCCCAGAATTTTCACAAAGGTGCTAGGGTCCCTTCTAGCGGTGCTAAGGCCAAGGGGCATTGCAGTAGCACCTTACCTAGACGACATCTTAATACAAGCGTCGTCCTTTCACAAAGCAAAGGCTCATACGGACATTGTTCTAGCCTTTCTAAGGTCTTCCTGGTAACAATAATAGACTCTGTAGAAATGAAGATCTTTCTGACGGAGGTCAGGAAGTTAAAACTTTTAAACACTTGTCGAGTTCTTCAATCCATTCCTCAACCCTCCATAGCTCAGTGCATGGAGGTAATAGGACTAATGGTTGCGTCAATGGACGTGGTTGCCTTTGCTCGAATTCATTTAAGACCACTGCAACTGTGCATGCTCAAACAGTGGAATGGGGATTATGCAGATTTGTCTCCCCAAATACAAATGGACCAGAAAACCAAGACTCACTCCTCTGGTGGTTGTCTCAGGATCACCTGTCTCAGGGAATGAGTTTCCGCAGACCAGAGTGGATCATTGTCGCGACCGACGCCAGCCTCTTAGGCTGGGGTGCAGTCTGGGAGTCCCTGAAAGCTCAGAGTCTTTGGTCTCGGGAAGAATCTCTTCTCCCGATAAACATTTTGGAATTGAGAGCGATATTCAATGTGCTCCAGGCATGGCCTCAACTAGCGGAGGCCAAATTCATCAGATTTCAGTCGGACAACATGACGACTGTAGCGTACATCAATCATCAGGGAGGAACAAAGAGTTCCCTGGCGATGAGGGAGGTATCCAAGATCATCAAATGGGCAGAGGATCACTCCTGCCATCTATCAGCAATTCACATCCCAGGAGTGGACAACTGGGAGGTGGATTATCTGAGTCGTCAGACTTTCCATCCGGGGGAGTGGGAACTTCACCCGGAGGTTTTTGCCCAGTTAACTCAACTATGGGGCCTTCCAGATCTGGATCTGATGGCGTCACGTCAGAACTCCAAAGTTCCACGTTACTGGTCCAGGTCCAGGGATCGCAAGGCGACATTGGTAGATGCCTTAGTGGCGCCTTGGTCGTTCAATCTAGCTTATGTCTTTCCACCGTTTCCTCTTCTCCCCCGGCTGGTAGCCAGGATCAAACAGGAGAAGGCTTCGGTAATTCTAATAGCTCCTGCGTGGCTACGCAGGACTTGGTATGCAGACCTGGTGAGTATGTCATCGGTTCCACCATGGAAGCTACCTTTTGCAGCAGGACCTTCTAATCCAAGGTCCATTCCAACATCCAAACCTAGTTTCTCTGCAACTGACTGCTTGGAGATTGAACGCTTGATTCTAGCTAAGCGTGGGTTTTCGGAATCAGTTATAGATACTCTGATTCAGGCTAGAAAGCCTGTCACCAGGAAAATTTACCATAAGATATGGCGGAAATATCTTTGCTGGTGCAAATCCAAGGGTTACTCATGGAGTAAGATTAGGATTCCAAGGATTCTATCTTTTCTCCAAGAAGGATTTGAGAAAGGTCTGTCAGCTAGTTCCCTAAAAGGACAGATATCTGCTCTGTCTGTTTTGTTGCACAAGCGTCTGGCATCCGTGCCAGATGTTCAGGCGTTCGTACAGGCTTTAGTCAGAATCAAGCCTGTCTACAGACCTGTGGCTCCTCCATGGAGTCTAAATTTAGTTCTTCAAGGGGTTCCGTTTGAACCTCTATATTCCATAGATATTAAGTTACTATCTTGGAAAGTTTTGTTTTTAGTAGCTATTTCTTCTGCTAGAAGAGTTTCTGAATTGTCTGCTTTGCAGTGTAATTCACCCTATCTGGTAAGGTAGTTTTACGTACCAAGCCTGGTTTTCTTCCAAAAGTGGTTTCCAATAAGAATATTAACCAGGAAATAGTTGTTCCTTCTCTGTGTCCTAATCCAGTTTCTAACAAGGAACGTCTATTACACAATCTTGATGTGGTTCGTGCTTTGAAGTTTTATCTAAAAGCAACTAAAGACTTCAGACAAACATCGTCCCTGTTTGTCGTCTATTCTGGCAAGAGGAGGGGTCAAAAGGCGACTGCGACCTCTCTATCTTTCTGGCTGAAAAGCATCATCCGGTTGGCCTATGAGACTGCTGGAAGGCAGCCTCCTGAATTACTGCTCACTCTACTAGAGCTGTGGCTTCCACATGGGCTTTCAAGAATGAGGCTTCTGTTGAACAGATCTGTAAGGCAGCGACTTGGTCTTCACTGCATACATTTGCCAAATTTTACAAATTCGATACTTTTGCTTCTTCGGAGGCTATTTTTGGGAGAAAGGTTTTGCAAGCAGTGGTGCCTTCCGTTTAGGTTACCTGACTTGTTCCCTCCCTTCATCCGTGTCCTAAAGCTTTGGTATTGGTTCCCACAAGTAAGGATGAAGCCGTGGACCGGATACACCAATGTAGGAGAAAACAGAATTTATGTTTACCTGATAAATTTCTTTCTCCTACGGTGTATCCGGTCCACGGCCCACCCTGGCATTTGGTCAGGTTTAAATTTTATTTTCTCTTGTTAAGTGTATTCAGTCCACGGGTCATCCATTACTTATGGGATATATTCCCTTCCCAACAGGAAGTTGCAAGAGGATCACCCAAAGCAGAGCTGCTATATAGCTCCTCCCCTCACATGTCATATCCAGTCATTCTCTTGCAACCCTCAACATAGATGGAGGTCGTGAGAGGAGAGTGGTGTTTTATACTTAATTATTTCTTCAATCAAAAATTTGTTATTTTTAAATGGCACCGGAGTGTGCTGTTTTTTTCTCAGGCAGTATGTGGAAGAAGAATCTGCCTGCGTTTTCTATGATCTTAGCAAAAGTAACTAAGATCCACTGGCTGTTCTCGCACATTCTGAGGAGTGGGGTAACTTCAGAAAGGGAATAGCGTGCGGGGTCTCCTGCAAATAAGGTATGTGCAGTAAAATATTTTTCTAAGGAATGGAATTGACTAAGAAAATACTGCTGATACCGATGTAATGTAAGTACAGCCTTAAATGCAGTGAAAGCGAGTGGTATCAGGCTGATTAATGTATATGTAGTAAAGTAATTTTCTAAGGAATGGAATTTGACTAAGAAAATGCTACTAATACTGAAGTAATTTAATAAGCCTTAAAATGCAGTAGAAGGACTGGTATCAGGCTTATCAATAGAGATACATACTCTTTAAAAAAGGATGTTTAAAACGTTTGCTGGCATGTTTAATCGTTTTTGTGAGGTACATTGGTGATAAAACTTATTGGGGCATGAATTTTTCCACATGGCTGACTTATATTTCTGCATAGAAACAGTTAACTGAGGTTCCCACTGTTGTAATAATGAGTGGGAGGGGCCTATTTTAGCGCTTTTTTGCGCAGTAAAAATTCAGTCTCAGTCTTCCTGCTTCTT
>NC_069499.1:35340210-35460156 GCF_027579735.1 Bombina bombina | reverse complement strand
ACCCAGGTGTGCCATTCTCTCCCCATCCTGCTTTTAAGAAAATGTTTCCTATAGATGCCGCTACACGGGACTTGTGGCAGACGGTCCCTAAGGTGGAGGGAGCAGTCTCTACCCTAGCTAAGCGTACAACTATTCCTGTCGAGGACAGTTGTGCTTTCCTAGATCCTATGGATAAGAAATTAGAGGGTTTCCTTAAGAAAATCTTTATACAACAAGGTTTTATTCTCCAGCCTCTTGCATGCATTGCCCCAGTCACTGATGCTGGTTCGAGTCTCTGGAGGAGGCTTTACAGGTAGAGACCCCGTTGGATGATATCCTTGACAGGCTTAAAGCTCTTAAGTTAGACAATTCATTTATTTCTCTTGTTAAGTGTATCCAGTCCACGGATCATCCATTACTTGTAGGATATTCTCCTTCCCAACAGGAAGTTGCAAGAGGATCACCCACAGCAGAGCTGCTATATAGCTCCTCTCCTCACTGTCATATCAAGTCATTCTCTTGCAACTCTCAACAAAGATGGAGGTCGTAAGAGGACTGTGGTGTTTTATACTTAATTTCTTCAATCAAAAGTTTGTTATTTTTAAATGGTACCGGAGTGTACTGTTTATCTCAGGCAGTATTTAGAAGAAGAATCTGCCTGCGTTTTCTATGATCTTAGCAGAAGTAACTAAGATCCTTTGCTGTTCTGACATATTCTGAGGAGTGAGGTAACTTCAGAGGGGGAATAGCGTGCAGGTTTTCCTGTAATAAGGTATGTGCAGTTAAATTATTTTTCTAGGGATGGAATTTGCTAGAAAATGCTGCTGATACCGAAGTAATGTAAGTAAAGCCTTAAATGCAGTGATAGCGACTGGTATCAGGCTTATTAATAGAGATACATACTCTTATAAAAGTGTATTTTAAAACGTTTGCTGGCATGTTTAATCGTTTTTTATATATGTTTGGTGATAAAACTTCTTGAGGCCTAGTTTTTTCCACATGGCTGGCTTGAATTTTGCCTAGAAACAGTTCCTGGAGGCTTTCCACTGTTGTAATATGAGTGGGAGGGGCCTATTTCTCTTGTTAAGTGTAGTCAGTCCACGGGTCATCCATTACTTATGGAATATATCTCTTCCTAACAGGAAGCTGCAAGAGGATCACCCAAGCAGAGCTGCTATATAGCTCCTCCCCTCACATGTCGTATTCAGTCATTCTCTTGCAGCCTAACTAAAGATAGGTCGCTGTGAGAGGTCTGTGGTGTTTTTTAACTTAGTTTATTTCTACAATCAAAAGTTTGTTATTTTAAATGGCACCGGAGTGTGCTGTTTATTCTCAGGCAGCATTAGAAGAAGAATCTGCCTGCGTTTTCTTTGATCTTAGCAGACGTAACTAAGATCCACTGGCTGTTCTCATCTGAGGAGTGAGGTAACTTCAGAGAAGGGGAATAGCATGCAGGGCCCCCCTGCAAATGAGGTATGTGCAGTAATTATTTTTATGAGGAATGGAATTGACTGAGAAAATACTGCTGATACCAATGTAAAGTAAGTTCAGCCTTAAATGCAGTGATAGCGACTGGTATTAGGCTGATGAGTGTGTGTACACTGAATGTATTTTTCTAAGGAATGGAATTGACTCTGAAAATACTGTTAATACTGAAATAATGTATGAGCCTTAACTGCAGTAAATGCGACTGGTAGCAGGCTTATTAATAACAATTCATAACTTTTCAAATGTATGTTTAAAACGTTTACTGGCATGTTAATCGTTTTTTGTGAGGTACTTGGTGATAAAACTTATTGGGGCATGATTTTTACCACATGGCCATCTTTGTTTTCTGCATAGAAACAGTTTTCTGAGCTTCCCCACTGTTGTAATATGAGTGGGAGGGGCCTATTTTAGCGCTTTTTTGCGCAGTAAAAATTCAGTCACAATCTGTCTACTTCATCCTCCATGATCCAGATCGTCTCTAGAGAGCTCAGGGGTCTTCAAAATTCATTTTGAGGGAGGTAATCAGTCACAGCAGACCTGTGACAGTGTGTTTTGACTGTGAGAAAAACGTTAATTCTTAAATTGTTAATCCGTTTTTGGGTATTAAGGGGTTAATCATCCATTTGCTGGTGGGTGCAATCCTTTGCTAACTTAATACATTTACTGTGAAAAATTGGTTGCTATAACTATTTTGGTTCATTGTTATTTCAACTGTGACAGCTTTTTGTGCTTCTTAAAGGCACAGTAGCGTTTTTTATATTGCTTGTAAATTTATTTAGAAAAGTATTTCCAAGCTTGCTAGTCTCATTGCTAGTCTGTTTAAACATGTCTGACACAGATGAATCTCTTTGTTCACTATGTTTAAAGGCCAATGTGGAGCCCAATAGAAATTTATGTACTAATTGCATTGATGCTACTTTAAATAAAAGTCAATCTTTACATGTAAAGAAATTATCACCAGACAACGAGGGGGAAGTTATGCCGACTAACTCTCCTCACGTGTCAGTATCTTTGCCTCCCGCTCAGGAGGTGCGTGATTTTGTGGCGCCAAGTACATCAGGGAGGCCCTTACAAATCACTTTGCAAGACATGGCTACTGTTATGACAGAAGTATTATCTAAATTGACAGAATTAAGAGGCAAGCGCGATAGCTCTGGGTTAAGGATAGAGCGCCTCGGATGAGGTGAGAGCCATGTCAGATACTGCGTCACAGTTTGCAGAACGTGAAGACGGAGAGCTTCATTCTGTGGGTGACGGATCTGATCCAGGGAGACTGGATTCAGAGATTTCTAATTTTAAATTTAAGCTTGAGAACCTCCGCATATTGCTAGGGGAGGTATTAGCGGCTCTGAATGATTGTAACACGGTTGCAATTCCAGAAAAATTATGTAGGTTGGATAGATACTATGCGGTACCGGTGTGTACTGACGTGTTTCCTATACCTAAAAGGCTTACAGAGATTATTAGCAAGGAGTGGGATAGACCTGGTGTGCCTTTTTCCCCTCCTCCCATATTTAGGAAAATGTTTCCTACAGACGCCACCACACGAGACTTATGGCAGACGGTCCCTAAGGTGGAGGGACCAGTTTCTACTTTAGCTAAGCGTACCACTATCCCGGTGGAGGATAGTTGTGCCTTTTCAGATCCAATGGATAAGAAATTAGAGGGTTACCTTAAGAAAATGTTTGTTCAACAAGGTTTTATCTTACAGCCCCTTGCATGCATTGCGCCTGTCACTGCTGCGGCGGCATTCTGGTTTGAGTCTCTGGAAGAGGCCATTCGCACAGCTCCATTGGATGAAATTATGAACAAGCTTAAAGCACTTAAGCTAGCTAACGCATTTGTTTCTGATGCCGTCGTACATTTAACCAAACTTACGGCTAAGAACTCCGGATGTCCAGGATCCCTGGGCGTTGGAGATCATATCTCAGGGATATCTCCTGGACTTCAAAACTTCTCCTCCACGAGGGAGATTTCATCTTTCAAGGTTATCAGCAAACCAAATAAAGAAAGAGGCGTTTCTACGCTGTGTACAAGACCTCTTACTAATGGGGGTGATCCTCCCAGTTCCGCGGACGGAACACGGGCAGGGATTCTATTCAAATCTATTTGTGGTTCCCAAGAAAGAGGGAACCTTCAGACCAATCTTGGACTTAAAAATCCTAAACAAATTTCTAAGAGTTCCATCATTCAAAATGGAAACTATTCGAACCATCCTTCCCATGATCCAAGAGGGTCAGTACATGACCACAGTGGACTTAAAAGATGCCTACCTTCACATACCGATTCACAAGGATCATTATCGGTACCTAAGATTTGCTTTCCTAGACAGGCATTACCAGTTTGTAGCTCTTCCCTTCGGATTAGCTACGGCTCCAAGAATCTTTACAAAAGTTCTGGGCTCACTTCTGGCGGTACTAAGACCGCGAGGCATAGCGGTGACTCCGTACCTAGACGACATTCTGATACAAGCGTCAAGTTTTCAAACTGCCAAGTCTCATACAGAGATAGTTCTGGCATTTCTGAGGTCACATGGGTGGAAGGTGAACGTGGAAAAGAGTTCTCTATTACCACTTACAAGAGTTCCCTTTCTAGGGACTCTTATAGATTCTGTAGAGATGAAAATTTACCTGACAGAGGCCAGGTTATTAAAACTTCTAAATGCTTGCCGTGTCCTTCATTCCATTCCACACCCGTCAGTAGCTCAGTGCATGGAAGTAATCGGCTTAATGGTAGCGGCAATGGACATAGTACCATTTGCACGCCTGCATCTCAGACCGCTGCAATTGTGCATGCTAAGTCAGTGGAACGGGGATTACTCAGATTTGTCCCCCCTACTAAGTCTGGATCAAGAGACCAGAGATTCTCTTCTATGGTGGCTTTCTCGGCCACATCTGTCCAAGGGGATGACCTTTCGCAGGCCAGATTGGACGATTGTAACAACAGACGCCAGCCTTCTAGGCTGGGGCGCAGTCTGGAACTCCCTGAAAGCTCAGGGATTATGGACTCAGGAGGAGAAACTCCTCCCAATAAATATTCTGGAATTAAGAGCAATATTCAATGCTCTCCTAGCTTGGCCTCAGTTAGCAACTCTGAGGTTCATCAGATTTCATTCGGACAACATCACGACTGTGGCTTACATCAACCATCAAGGGGTAACCAGAAGTTCCCTAGCGATGTTGGAAGTCTCAAAGATAATTCGCTGGGCAGAGTCTCACTCTTGCCACCTGTCAGCGATTTACATCCCAGGCGTGGAGAACTGGGAGGCGGATTTTCTAAGTCGCCAGACTTTTCATCCGGGGGAGTGGGAACTTCATCCGGAGGTCTTTGCTCAACTGATTCATCGTTGGGGCAAACCAGATCTGGATCTCATGGCGTCTCGTCAGAACGCCAAGCTTCCTTGTTACGGATCCAGGTCCAGGGACCCGGGAGCGGTGCTGATAGATGCTCTGACAGCCCCTTGGGTCTTCAACATGGCTTATGTGTTTCCACCGTTCCCGATGCTTCCTCGTTTGATTGCCAAGATCAAACAGGAGAGAGCTTCGGTGATTCTGATAGCGCCTGCGTGGCCACGCAGGACCTGGTATGCAGACCTAGTGGACATGTCGTCCTGTCCACCGTGGTTTCTGCCTCTGAGACAGGACCTTCTAATTCAGGGTCCTTTCAACCATCCAAATCTAATTTCTCTGAGGCTGACTGTATGGAGATTGAACGCTTGATTATATCAAAGCGTGGCTTCTCGGAGTCGGTTATTGATACCTTAATACAGGCTAGGAAGCCTGTTACCAGAAAAATTTACCATAAGATATGGCGTAAATATTTATATTGGTGCGAATCCAAGAGTTACTCATGGAGTAAGGTTAGGATTCCTAGGATATTGTCCTTTCTACAAGAGGGTTTAGAAAAGGGCTTATCTGCTAGTTCGTTAAAGGGACAGATTTCTGCTCTGTCTATTCTTCTACACAAACGTCTGGCTGAAGTTCCAGACGTTCAGGCTTTTTGTCAGGCTTTAACTAGGATTAAGCCTGTGTTTAAGACTGTTGCTCCGCCGTGGAGCTTAAACTTAGTTCTTAATGTTCTTCAAGGCGTTCCATTTGAACCCCTTCATTCCATTGATATCAAGCTGTTATCCTGGAAGGTTTTGTTTTTGATGGCTATTTCCTCGGCTCGAAGAGTCTCTGAGTTATCTGCCTTACATTGTGATTCTCTTTATCTGATTTTTCATTCAGACAAGGTAGTTCTGCGTACTAAACCTGGGTTCTTACCTAAGGTAGTTACTAACAGGAATATCAATCAAGAGATTGTTGTTCCATCACTGTGTCCTAACCCTTCTTCAAAGAAGGAACGACTTTTGCATAATCTGGACGTAGTCCGTGCCCTGAAGTTCTATTTGCAGGCAACTAAAGATTTTCGTCAAACTTCTTCCCTGTTTGTCATTTACTCTGGACAGAGAAGAGGTCAAAAGGCTTCGGCTACCTCTCTCTCTTTTTGGCTTCGTAGCATAATACGTTTAGCCTATGAGACTTCTGGACAGCAGCCTCCTGAAAGGATTACAGCTCATTCTACTAGAGCTGTGGCTTCCACCTGGGCCTTTAAAAATGAGGCCTCTGTTGAACAGATTTGCAAGGCTGCGACTTGGTCTTCGCTTCACACCTTTTCAAAATTTTACAAATTTGACACTTTTGCTTCTTCGGAGGCTATTTTTGGGAGAAAGGTACTTCAGGCAGTGGTTCCTTCTGTTTAATGTTCCTGCCTTGTCCCTCCCTTCATCCGTGTACTTTAGCTTTGGTATTGGTATTCCATAAGTAATGGATGACCCGTGGACTGACTACACTTAACAAGAGAAAACATAATTTATGCTTACCTGATAAATTTATTTCTCTTGTAGTGTTGTCAGTCCACGGCCCGCCCTGTCTTTAAGGCAGATCTAAATTTTAATTAAACTCCAGTCACCACTGCACCCTATGGTTTCTCCTTTCTCGTCTGCTTTGTTCGAATGACTGAATATGACATGTGAGGGGAGGAGCTATATAGCAGCTCTGCTTGGGTGATCCTCTTGCAGCTTCCTGTTAGGAAGAGATATATTCCATAAGTAATGGATGACCCGTGGACTGACTACACTACAAGAGAAAACATAATTTATGCTTACCTGATAAATTCCTTTCTTCTGTTGTGTGATCAGTCCACGGGTCATCATTACTTCTGGGATATTATCTGCTCCCCTACAGGAAGTGCAAGAGGATTCACCCAGCAGAGTTGCTATATAGCTCCTCCCCTCTACGTCACCTCCAGTCATTCGACCAAAGACCAACGAGAAAGGAGAAACCAAGGGTGTAGTGGTGACTGAATTATAATTTAAAAAATATGTACCTGCCTTAAAAAACAGGGCGGGCCGTGGACTGATCACACAACAGAAGAAAGGAATTTATCAGGTAAGCATAAATTATGTTTTCTTCTGTTATGTGTGATCAGTCCACGGGTCATCATTACTTCTGGGATACCAATACCAAAGCAAAAGTACACGGATGACGGGAGGGATAGGCAGGCTCATTATACAGAAGGAACCACTGCCTGAAGAACCTTTCTCCCAAAAATAGCCTCCGAAGAAGCAAAAGTGTCAAATTTGTAAAATTTGGAAAAAGTATGAAGCGAAGACCAAGTTGCAGCCTTGCAAATCTGTTCAACAGAGGCCTCATTCTTAAAGGCCCAAGTGGAAGCCACAGCTCTAGTGGAATGAGCTGTAATTCTTTCAGGAGGCTGCTGTCCAGCAGTCTCATAGGCTAAACGTATTATGCTACGAAGCCAAAAAGAGAGAGAGGTAGCAGAAGCTTTTTGACCTCTCCTCTGTCCAGAATAAACGACAAACAGGGAAGAAGTTTGGCGAAAATCTTTAGTTGCCTGCAAGTAGAACTTGAGGGCACGAACTACATCCAGATTGTGTAGAAGACGTTCCTTCTTTGAAGAAGGATTTGGACACAAGGATGGAACAACAATCTCTTGATTGATATTCCTGTTAGTGACTACCTTAGGTAAGAACCCAGGTTTAGTACGCAGAACTACCTTGTCTGAGTGAAAGATCAGATAAGGAGAATCACAATGTAGGGCTGATAACTCAGAGACTCTTCGAGCCGAGGAAATAGCCATTAAAAATAGAACTTTCCAAGATAACAATCTTATTTCAATGGAATGAAGGGGTTCAAACGGAACACCCTGTAAAACGTTAAGAACTAAGTTTAAACTCCATGGCGGAGCAACAGTTTTAAACACAGGCTTGATCCTAGTTAAAGCCTGACAAAAGGCCTGGATGTCTGAATTTTCTGACAGACGCCTGTGTAACAAGATGGACAGAGCTGAGATCTGTCCCTTTAATGAGCTAGCCGATAAACCCTTTTCTAAACCTTCTTGTAGAAAAGACAATATCCTAGGAATCCTAACCTTACTCCAGGAGTAATCTTTGGATTCACACCAGTATAGGTATTTACGCCATATTTTATGGTAAATCTTTCTGGTAACAGGCTTCCTAGCCTGTATCAGGGTATCAATAACCGACTCAGAAAAACCACGTTTTGATAAAATCAAGCGTTCAATTTCCAAGCAGTCAGCTTCAGAGAAGTTAGACTTTGATGATTGAATGGACCCTGAATCAGAAGGTCCTGTCTTAGAGGTAGAGACCAAGGCGGACAGGATGACATGTCCACTAGATCTGCATACCAAGTCCTGCGCGGCCATGCAGGCGCTATTAGAATCACTGATGCTCTCTCCTGTTTGATTTTGGCAATCAATCGAGGAAGCAGTGGGAAGGGTGGAAATACATAAGCCATCCTGAAGTTCCAAGGTGCTGTCAAAGCATCTATCAGAACCGCTCCCGGATCCCTGGATCTGGATCCGTAGCGAGGAAGTTTGGCGTTCTGGCGAGACGCCATGAGATCTATCTCTGGTTTGCCCCAACGTTGAAGTATTTGGGCAAAGACCTCCGGATGAAGTTCCCACTCCCCCGGATGAAGAGTCTGGCGACTCAAGAAATCCGCCTCCCAGTTCTCCACTCCCGGGATGTGGATTGCTGACAGGTGGCAAGAGTGAGACTCTGCCCAGCGAAATATCTTTGATACCTCTATCATTGCTAGGGAGCTTCTTGTCCCTCCTTGATGGTTGATGTAAGCTACAGTCGTGAGGTTGTCCGACTGAAACCTGATGAACCCCCGAGTCTTTAACTGGGGCCAAGATAGAAGGGCATTGAGAACTGCTCTCAATTCCAGAATGTTTATTGGCAGGAGACTTTCCTCCTGACTCCATTGTCCCTGAGCCTTCAGAGAATTCCAGACAGCGCCCCAACCTAGAAGGCTGGCGTCTGTTGTTACAATTGTCCAGTCCGGCCTGCTGAACGGCATCCCCCTGGACAGATGTGGCCGAGAAAGCCACCATAGAAGAGAATTTCTGGTCTCTTGATCCAGATTCAGAGTGGGGGACAAATCTGAGTAATCCCCATTCCACTGACTCAGCATGCACAATTGCAGCGGTCTGAGATGTAGGCGTGCAAAGGGAACTATGTCCATTGCTGCTACCATTAAGCCGATCACCTCCATGCATTGAGCTACTGACGGGAGTTGAATGGAATGAAGGACACGGCATGCATTTAGAAGCTTTGTTAATCTGTCTTCTGTCAGATAAATCCTCATTTCTACAGAATCTATAAGAGTCCCCAAGAATGGAACTCTTGTGAGAGGAAAGAGAGAACTCTTCTTTTCGTTTACTTTCCATCCATGCGACCTTAGAAATGCCAGAACTAACTCTGTATGAGACTTGGCAGTTTGAAAGCTTGAAGCTTGTATCAGAATGTCGTCTAGGTACGGAGCTACCGAAATTCCTCGCGGTCTTAGTACCGCCAGAAGGGCACCCAGAACCTTTGTAAAGATTCTTGGAGCCGTAGCCAATCCGAATGGAAGGGCTACAAACTGGTAATGCCTGTTTAAGAAGGCAAACCTTAGATACCGGTAATGATCTTTGTGAATCGGTATGTGAAGGTAAGCATCCTTTAAATCCACTGTGGTCATGTACTGACCCTCTTGGATCATGGGTAAGATTGTCCGAATAGTTTCCATTTTGAACGATGGAACTCTTAGGAATTTGTTTAGGATCTTTAAATCCAAGATTGGCCTGAAAGTTCCCTCTGTTTTGGGAACCACAAACAGGTTTGAGTAAAACCCTTGTCCTTGTTCCGACCGCGGAACCGGATGGATCACTCCCATTAATAATAGATCTTGTACACAGCGTAGAAACGCGTCCTTCTTTATTTGGTTTGTTGACAACCTTGACAGATGAAATCTCCCTTTTGGGGGAGAGAATTTGAAGTCTAGAAGGTATCCCTGAGATATGATCTCTAGCGCCCAGGGATCCTGGACATCTCTTGCCCAAGCCTGGGCGAAGAGAGAGAGTCTGCCCCCCACTAGATCCGGTCCCGGATCGGGGGCCCTCGGTTCATGCTGTCTTTGAGGCAGCAGCAGGTTTACTGGCCTGCTTGCCCTTGTTCCAGGACTGGTTAGGCTTCCAGCCTTGTCTGTAACGAGCAACAGTTCCTCCCTGTTTTGGTGCAGTGGAGGTTGGCGCTGCTCCTGCTTTGAAATTCCGAAAGGGACGAAAATTAGACTGTCTAGCCTTAGCTTTGGCTTTGTCTTGAGGTAGAGCGTGGCCCTTACCTCCTGTAATGTCAGCAATAATTTCTTTCAAACCGGGCCCAAATAAAGTTTGCCCCTTGAAAGGTATATTAAGTAATTTGGACTTAGAAGTTACATCAGCCGACCAGGATTTTAGCCACAGCGCCCTGCGTGCCTGAATGGCGAATCCTGAATTCTTAGCCGTAAGTTTGGTTAAATGTACTACGGCCTCCGAAATGAATGAATTAGCTAGTTTAAGGACTCTAAGCCTGTCCGTAATGTCGTCCAGCGTAGCGCGATGCATGCAAGGGGTTGTAATATAAAACCTTGTTGAACAAACCTTGTTGAACAAACATTTTCTTAAGGTAACCCTCTAATTTTTTATCCATAGGATCTGAAAAAGCACAGCTATCCTCCACCGGGATAGTGGTACGCTTAGCTAAAGTAGAAACTGCTCCCTCCACCTTAGGGACCGTTTGCCATAAGTCCCGTGTGGTGGCGTCTATTGGAAACATCTTTCTAAATATTGGAGGGGGTGAGAACGGCACACCGGGTCTGTCCCACTCCTTAGTAACAATTTCAGTTAATCTCTTAGGTATAGGAAAAACGTCAGTACTCGCCGGTACCGCAAAGTATTTATCCAACCTACACATTTTCTCTGGTATTGCAACAGCGTTACAATCGTTGAGAGCTGCTAAGACCTCCCCTAGTAATACACGGAGGTTTTCCAATTTAAACTTAAAATTTGAAATATCTGAATCTAATCTGTTTGGATCAGAACCGTCACCTACAGAATGAAGCTCTCCGTCCTCATGCTCTGCAAGCTGTGACGCAGTATCAGACATGGCCCTAGAATTATCAGCGCACTCTGTTCTCACCCCAGAGTGATCACGCTTGCCTCTTAGTTCTGGTAATTTAGCCAAAACTTCAGTCATAACAGTAGCCATATCTTGTAATGTTATCTGTAATGGCTGCCCAGATGTACTAGGCGCCATAATATCACGCACCTCCCGGGCGGGAGATGCAGGTACTGACACGTGAGGCGAGTTAGTCGGCATAACTCTCCCCTCGCTGTTTGGTGAAATTTGTTCAATTTGTACAGATTGGCTTTTATTTAAGGTAGCATCAATACAGCTAGTACATAAATTTCTATTGGGCTCCACCTTGGCATTGGAACAAATGACACAGGTATCTTCCTCTGAATCAGACATGTTTAACACACTAGCAATAAACATGCAACTCGGTTACAATTTTATTTAATAAAAGCGTACTGTGCCTCAAAAGCACTAAACGATTAAATGACAGTTGAAATAATGAACTGAAAAACAGTTATAGCATCACTCTTAACAAACAACACAACTTTTTAGTAAAGGTTTGTTCCCATTAGTAAAATAACACTAATTAAATTTTAAACATAAAAATTACAGAGCAACGTTTTAAATCACAGTCACTATTAAATCTCACAGCTCTGCTGAGAGAATCTACTTCCCTTCAAAGAAGTTTGAAGACCCCTGAGTTCTGTCAGAGATGAACCGGATCATGCAGAAAATATAAGTGTAACTGACTGAAAAATTTTTGATGCGTAGCAAAGAGCGCCAAAAACCGGCCCCTCCCCCTCACACACAGCAGTGAGAGAGAAACGAAACTGTCATAATCAAAACAAGCAAACTGCCAAGTGGAAAAATAATGCCCAAATATTTATTCACTCAGTACCTCAGAAATGCAAACGATTCTACATTCCAGCAAAAACGTTTAACATGAATTAAATACCTATTAAAAGGTTTAATGTACTTTTACAGAGTAATTCCGGTGAAATACCATCCCCAGAATACTGAAGTGTAGAGTATATATACATGTCATTATATCGGTATAGCAGGATTTTCTCATCAATTCCATTCAGAAAATAAAAACTGCTACATACCTCAATGCAGATTCAACTGCCCGCTGTCCCCTGATCTGAAGCTTTTACCTCCCTCAGATGGCCGAGAAACAGCAATATGATCTTAACTACTCCGGTTAAAATCATAATAAAAAACTCTGGTAGATTCTTCTTCAAACTCTGCCAGAGAAGTAATAACACGCTCCGGTGCTATTGTAAAATAACAAACTTTTGATTGAAGTTATAAAAACTAAGTATAATCACCATAGTCCTCTCACACCTCCTATCTAGTCTTTGGGTGCAAGAGAATGACTGGAGGTGACGTAGAGGGGAGGAGCTATATAGCAACTCTGCTGGGTGAATCCTCTTGCACTTCCTGTAGGGGAGCAGATAATATCCCAGAAGTAATGATGACCCGTGGACTGATCACACATAACAGAAGAAATAAATTTATCAGGTAAGCATAAATTATGTTTTTAGTGCTTTTTTGCGCAGCAAAAATTACAGACAGACATCCAGCTTCTTCCTGCATGATCCAGGACTTCTCTGAAGGGTTCAAAAGTCTTATTGAGGGAGGTAAAAAGCCACAGTAGAGCTGTGGCAGTTGTTGTGACTGTTTAAAAAACGTTTTTGTCATTTGTTATTCCGTTTTTGGTATTAAGGGGTTAATCATCCATTTGCAAGTGGGTGCAATGCTCTGCTAACTTGTTACATACACTGTAAAAAGTTCGTTAGTGTAACTGCCTTTTTTCACTGTTATTTCAAATTTTGACAAAATTTGTGTTTCTTAAAGGCGCAGTAACGTTTTTTTATATTGTTTGTAAACTTGTTTTAAGTGTTTTCCAAGCTTGCTAGTTTCATTGCTAGTCTGTTTAAACATGTCTGATACAGAGGAACCTACTTGTTCATTATGTTTGAAAGCCATGGTGGAGCCCCATTGGAGAATGTGTACTAAATGTATTGATTTCACCTTAAACAGTAAAGATCAGTCTTTATCTATAAAAGAATTATCACCAGAGGGTTCTGTCGAGGGGGAAGTTATGCCGACTAACTCTCCCCACGTGTCAGACCCTTCGCCTCCCGCTCAAGGGACGCACGCTAATATGGCGCCAAGTACATCAGGGGCGCCAAGTACATCAGGGACGCCCATAGAGATTACCTTGCAGGACATGGCTGCAATCATGAATAATACCCTGTCAGAGGTATTATCTAGATTGCCTGAATTAAGAGGCAAGCGCGATAGCTCTGGGTTTAGGAGCGATACAGAGCGCGCAAATGCTGTAAGAGCCATGTCTGATACTGCGTCACAGTATGCAGAACATGAGGACGGAGAGCTTCAGTCTGTGGGTGACATCTCTGACTCGGGGAAACCTGATTCAGAGATTTCTAATTTTAAATTTAAGCTTGAGAACCTCCGTGTATTGCTTGGGGAGGTATTAGCTGCTCTGAATGACTGTAACACAGTTGCAATTCCAGAGAAATTGTGTAGGCTGGATAGATACTATGCGGTGCCCGTGTGTACTGACGTTTTTCCTATACCTAAAAGGCTTACAGAAATTATTAGCAAAGAGTGGGATAGACCCGGTGTGCCCTTTTCCCCACCTCCTATATTTAGAAAAATGTTTCCAATAGACGCCACTACACGGGACCTATGGCAGACGGGCCCTAAGGTGGAGGGAGCAGTTTCTACTTTAGCAAAGCGTACCACTATTCCGGTTGAGGACAGTTGTGCTTTTTCAGATCCAATGGATAAAAAATGAGAGGGTTACCTTAAGAAAATGTTTATTCAACAAGGTTTTATTCTACAGCCCCTTGCATGCATTGCTCCTGTCACTGCTGCGGCGGCATTCTGGTTTGAGGCCCTAGAAGAGGCCATCCGTACAGCTCCATTGGATGAAATTATGGACAAGATTAGAACGCTTAAGCTAGCTAACTCATTTGTTTCTGATGCCATTGTTCATTTGACTAAACTAACGGCTAAGAATTCCGGATTCGCCATCCAGGCGTGCAGGACGCTATGGCTTAAATCCTGGTCAGCTGACGTGACTTCAAAGTCTAAGTTACTCAACATTCCTTTCAAAGGGCAGACCTTATTCGGGCCTGGCTTGAAGGAAATTATTGCTGACATTACCGGAGGCAAGGGTCATACCCTTCCTCAGGACAGGGCCAAATCAAAGGCCAAACAGTCTAATTTTCGTGCCTTTCGAAATTTCAAGGCAGGAGCAGCATCAACTTCCTCCGCTTCAAAACAAGAGGGAACTGTTGCTCATTCCAGACAGGCCTGGAAACCTAACCAGTCCTGGAACAAGGGCAAGCAGGCCAGAAAGCCTGCTGCTGCCCCCAAGACAGCATGAAGGAATGGCCCCCTATCCGGAAACGGATCTAGTGGGGGGCAGACTTTCTCTCTTCGCCCAGGCGTGGGCAAGAGATGTTCAGGATCCCTGGGCGTTGGAGATCATATCTCAGGGATATCTTCTGGACTTCAAAACTTCTCCACAAGGGAGATTTCATCTTTCAAGATTATCAGCAAATCAGATAAAGAAAGAGGCATTCCTAAGCTGTGTGCAAGACCTCCTAGTAATGGGAGTGATCTATCCAGTCCGCGGACAGAACAGGGACAGGGGTTTTATTCAAATCTGTTTGTGGTTCCCAAGAAAGAGGGAACCTTCAGACCAATCTTGGATCTAAAGATCTTAAACAAATTCCTCAGAGTTCCATCATTCAAAATGGAAACTATTCGGACCATCCTACCCATGATCCAAGAGGGTCAGTACATGACCACAGTGGACTTAAAGGATGCCTACTTTTACATACCGATTCACAAAGATCATCATCGGTTCCTAAGGTTTGCCTTTCTAGACAGGCATTACCAATTTGTAGCTCTTCCCTTCGGGTTGGCCACAGCCCCGAGAATTTTTACAAAGGTTCTGGGCTCACTTCTGGCGGTTCTAAGACCGCGAGGCATAGCGGTGGCTCCGTATCTAGACAACATCCTGATACAGGCGTCAAGCTTTTTAAATTGCCAAGGCTCTTACAAAGATAGTTCTGGCATTTCTGAGGTCGCACGGGTGGAAAGTGAACGTGGAAAATAGTTCTCTATCCCCACTCACAAGAGTCTCCTTCCTAGGGACTGTTATAGATTCTGTAGAGATGAAAATTTACCTGACGGAGTCCAGGTTATCAAAACTTCTAAATGCCTGCCGTGTCCTTCATTCCATTCCACGTCCGTCAGTGGCTCAGTGCATGGAAGTAATCGGCTTAATGGTAGCGGCAATGGACATAGTGCCATTTGCACGCCTGCATCTCAGACCGCTGCAATTATGCATGCTAAGTCAGTGGAACGGGGATTACTCAGATTTGTCCCCTCTACTAAATCTGGATCAAGAGACCAGAGATTCTCTTCTCTGGTGGTTATCTCGGGTCCATCTGTCCAAGGGTCCAAAGGTATGACCTTTCGCAGGCCAGATTGGACGATTGTAACAACAGATGCCAGCCTTCTAGGTTGGGGCGCAGTCTGGAACTCCCTGAAGGCTCAGGGATCGTGGACTCAGGAGGAGAGACTCCTCCCAATCAATACTCAATGCTCTTCTAGCTTGGCCTCAGTTTGCAACACTGAGGTTCATCAGATTTCAGTCGGACAACATCACGACTGTGGCTTACATCAACCATCAAGGGGGAACCAGGAGTTCCCTAGCGATGTTAGAAGTCTCAAAGATAATTCGCTGGGCAGAGTCTCACTCTTGCCACCTGTCAGCGATCCACATCCCAGGCGTAGAGAACTGGGAGGCGGATTTTCTAAGTCGTCAGACTTTTCATCCGGAGGAGTGGGAACTCCATCCGGATTTATTTGCTCAACTGATCCATCGTTGGGGCAAACCAGAACTGGATCTCATGGCGTCTTGCCAGAACGCCAAGCTTCCTTGTTACGGATCCAGGGACCCGGGAACGACGCTGATAGATGCTCTAGCAGCTCCTTGGTTTTTCAACCTGGCTCAGTAGAAATGAAGATTTATCTGACAAAGGTTAGGTTGTCAAAACTTCTAACTTCTAACTTCCTGCCTTCCGTTTGCCCGCCTACATCTCAAACCACTGCAACTTTGACATGCTCAATCAGTGGAATGGGGATTACACAGATTTGTCCTCTCTACTAAATCTGGATCAAGAGACCAGGGATTCTCTTCTCTGGTGGCTATCTCGGGTCCATCTGTCTAAGGGAATGAGTTTCCGCAGGCCAGAATGGACTATAGTAACGACAGATGCCAGCCTTCTGGGCTGGGGTGCAGTCTGGAACTCCCTGAAGGCACAGGGTTTGTGGACTCAGGAGGAGGCCCTCCTTCTGATAAACATTCTGGAACTAAGAGCGATATTCAATGCTCTTCAGGCTTGGCCTCAGCTAGCTGCGGTCAGGTTCATCAGATTTCAGTCGGGCAACATCACGACGGTAGCCTATATCAACCATCAGGGGGGAACAAGGAGCCCCCTGGCAATGTTGGAGGTTTCAAAGATAATTCTATGGGCAGAGGTTCACTCTTGCCATCTCTCAGCTATCCATATCCCAGGAGTAGAGAACTGGGTCGGCAGACTTTTCATCCGGGGGAGTGGGAGTTCCATCCGGAGGTATTTGCCCAGTTGATCCAACTTTGGGGCAAACCAGAACTGGATCTCATGGCGTCTCGTCAGAACGCTAAGCTTCCTTGTTACGGGTCCAGGTCCAGGGATCCCAAGGCAGTGCTGATAGATGCTCTAGCAGCGCCCTGGTCCTTCAGCCTGGCTTATGTGTTTCCACCGTTTCCTCTGCTCCCTCGTCTGATTGCCAAGATCAAGCAGGAGAGCGCTTCAGTGATCTTGATAGCCCCTGCGTGGCCACGCAGGACTTGGTTTGCAGATCTGGTGGACATGTCATCCTTTCCACCATGGACTCTGCCGCTAAGGCAGGACCTTCTACTTCAAGGTCCCTTCAAACATCCAAATCTAATTTCTCTACACCTTACTGCTTGGAGATTGTACGCTTGATTCTATCAAAGCGTGTTTTTTCCGAATCGGTCATTGATACCTTAATTCAGGTTCGAAAGCTTGTCACCAGGAAAATCATAAGATATGGTGTAAATATCCTCATTGGTGTGAATCCAAGGGTTACTCATGGAGTAAGGTCAGGATTCCTAGGATATTATCTTTTCTCCAAGAAGGATTGGAGAAGGGTTTGTCAGCTAGTTCCTTAAAGGGACAGATTTCTGCTCTGTCTATTCTTTTACACAAAAGTCTGGCTGAGGTTCCAGACGTTCAGGCGTTTTGTCAGGCTTTAGTTAGGATCAAGCCTGTGTTTAAACCTGTTGCTCCGCCATGGAGTCTAAATTTAGTTCTTAAAGTTCTTCAAGGGGTTCTGTTTGAACCTTTGCATTCCATAGATATTAGCTTTTATCTTGGAAAGTTCTGTTTTTAGTAGCTATCTCCTTGGCTCGAAGAGTTTCGGAGTTATCTGCTTTACAATGTGATTCCCCTTATCTGATTTTCCATGCAGATAAGGTAGTGTTACATACCAAACCTGGGTTTCTTCCTAAGGTGGTATCTAATAAGAATTTCAATCAGGAGATTGTTGTTCCATCTCTATGTCCTAATCCTTCTTCAAAGAAGGAACGTCTATTACACAATCTTGATGTGGTTCGTGCTTTAAAGTTTTATTTACAAGCTACAAAGGATTTTCGTCAAACATCTGCTTTGTTTGTTGTCTACTCTGGACAGAGGAGAGGCCAAAAGGCTTCGGCAACTTCTCTTTCTTTTTGGCTAAGAAGTATAATACGCTTAGCTTATGAGACTGCTGGCCAGCAGCCTCCTGAAAGAATTACAGCTCATTCTACTAGAGCAGTAGCTTCCACATGGGCTTTTAAACATGAGGCCTCTGTTGAACAGATTTGTAAGGCGGCGACTTGGTCTTCGCTTTATACCTTTTCTAAATTCTATAAATTTTATACTTTTGCTTCTTCGGAGGCTATTTTTGGGAGAAATGTCTTACAAGCAGTGGTGTCTTCCGTTTAAGTTCCTGCCTTGTCCCTCCCTTCATCCGTGTCCTAAAGCTTTGGTATTGGTATCCCACAAGTAATGGATGAACCCGTGGACTGGATACACCTTTACAAGAGAAAACAAAATGTATGCTTACCAGATAAATTTATTTCTCTTGTGGTGTATCCAATCCACGGCCCGCCCTGTCATTTTAAGGCAGGTGTTTTTATTTTTAAACTACAGTCACCACTGCACCCTATAGTTTCTCCTTTTTTTCTTGCTTGTCTTCGGTTGAATGACTGGGGGTGGCAGTTAGGGGAGGAGCTATATAGACAGCTCTGCTGTGGGTGTCCTCTTGCAGCTTCCTGTTGGGAAGGAGAATATCCCACAAGTAATGGATGAACCCGTGGACTGGATACACCACAAGAGAAATAAATTTATCAGGTAAGCATAAATTTTGTTTTATTTCTTTTGTGATTCAGATAGAGCATGAAATTTTAAGCAACTTTCTAGTTTACTCCTATTATCAAATTGTCTTCATTCTCTTGGTATCTTTATTTGAAATGCAAGAATGTAAGTTTAGATGATGGCCCATTTTTGGTGAACAACCTGGGTTGTCCTTTCTGATTGGTGGATAAATTCATCCACCAATAAAAAAAAATGCTGTCCAGAGTTCTAAACAAAAAAAAAAGCTTAGATGCCTTCTTTTTCAAATAAAGATAGCAAGAGAACGAAGAAAAATTGATAACACTGTTCTGAAAGATTGAATAACCAGAAAGTTGAAGCAGCAGCTACATCAGCTATAGAAATAGCGGTTCAAAGTAAATAGCCTGCTTGTAAAAAGGCCCTTCTGTGAAAGAACTCTACTTTTCTCAATCCAACACCTCAATAGAGGTACTTTCTTCACAACAAATAGTAGTACATCTAGCCAGAGTGGAAATGGTCCCATCAATCTTAGGAACAGATTCACGCAATTCAACATTATCAGCAGGTAAAGGATATACCTTTTTAAATCTTGCAGAAGAATTAAATGAACTACCTGGCTGGGACCATTCCCTAGAAATCATGTCAGAAACAGCATTAGACATAGGGAAAACCTCAGGAAAATTTACAGTCTTATAAACTGAATTTAAACTATTATAAGGCTTCTCATTAAAAACTTTAGTATCTTTAACTCCTAAAGTAAATTAAGACCTCTTTCAAAAGAGAACAAATATGTTCAATTTTAATTTTTTAATAAAAAGAGGCAATAGGTTCAACATCAGATGGAAAACTCCTCATCACCAGTGGAATCTTCACCATCTGAAGAGATAACATTATCCCTGGCTTCAGGACACCGAGCACTAGTAGAAGGGAAATTCTGAACTGACCTTTTCCGCTTGTTTGAAAGCGGGAGAGCAACCAGCACCTCAGATAATGCAGCCTTTATAAAGTTTTTCACATTAGGTGAAACATCAATTATATCCTGTAATGAACTAACAACAGAAGGCATATTCATACCCAAAGAAACAGCATTAGGTTGGTCTGATTGCATTCTGACCATTACAACAAATCTAAACATGAGTCACATAAATGAGCACTAAAGCTCATGAGTAAAAAAATAATAATTGTATATATATTCTCATAGGAGGGCACTCAGGATTTAAACATCAATAAATCTTTATTTCCAATTAATTTGGTAATAGCTCAATTGTCGATGTTTCGGCCCCTGATTGGGCCTTTCTCAAGACAAAAATGTTCTAAAAATACAAGATAGAAAAAAAACAAATTTCAACAATAAATACAAACAACAATAGTGACACCCATCACCCCATAAAATATACCAAGATAACAATAGGTAAACATTTTACTCTACATTCTGAGAATTAGAACATAATATAGCAGTTATTTGATCGTGGCCACTGGCATCAGCTAATTAGGAATAAAGCAGCAAATCTCATATATACATTTCAAGGGACATAGCCGATAGTATAAAGAGCAACGTCTTAAGCTCACACAATGAACCACTCATATCAAGATCAAATCACACTACCTATAGCGAGACACCGTTACCATGAACCTGGTAACCAAGTATCCAGATTGAAAATGTGTCATACTTGGTTGGTTACAGGGTTCATTGTAACGGTGTCTATATGTTTGTTTTCGCTGACGTTCCCTCCATTGCATATGGTTGCTAGGTTGATTATTGGCGAGAATGGGGCACTTTTGTGTAATCTAAGCCCTCAGCATTTTAGCAGGAATGGCTGAGGGAACTTCCTTGTGTTGTATTATAATGATGCTCACATGATGAACCACTCATAACTAACTCATATCAAGATCAGATCACACTACCTATAGCGAGATAGCTGGATACTCAACATAGCATAGCCTGCTGACCATGCATTGTTAGAATCCCATTCAATGTAACAGTATAGCTAGTCAAGATAGTAATAAGCCGTTCAGACTCCCAAGTGTACTCTGCTGCCAGAATACCTAATAACAACAACTCAGATCATAATGCGACATATCTTACAGCAGCATGTAAAGAACACAAAACAGCACCCCTATGCTATAAACTAAGGGCACCACTATAATACAAACAATAGCATTATAACCAGCCATGGGACAGGCAGCAGGGCATAATGCTGCACATCTTCTACCTGAATATATCCAGAGTTGAACAGCACAACTCCTGACTTACATCGCAGGCACAAAAACTTTCTGGGAAACAGAACAGCCAACCATTTAGACACCCATATTATACAAAAGGCGATATAGTCTTTTAAAATTGCAAATGTACTTACAATACATCATCACGAATAGAAGCTTTACAGCGATATTACAGCCGTTCTCCCAAGTAGCAGACCATGTGAGCCAGAGACCAATCACTCGACTCAAACTACTTAAATAGCCACAGGTGCCCAGATTAGACCAGGTCAGATGTCAAGAGCCAATGAAACACTAACTACACCTCTGCATTCCAGACCAACTAACTCCTGAATCTCCTACTGCTATCCCTATATATCACTTGCCGTCCCATTAACTCAAATGTATTTAACTACCGTAAATATGCATCATTAGAATACAACACAAGGAAGTTCACTCAGCCATTCCTGCTAAAATGCTGAGGGCTTAGATTACACAAAAGTGCCCCATTCTCGCCAATAATCGACCTAGCAACCATATGCAATGGAGGGAACATCAGTGAAAACAAACATATAGACACCGTTACCATGAACCTGGTAACCAACCAAGTATGACACATTTTCAATCTGGATACTTAGTTGGTTACCAGGTTCATGGTAATGGTTTCTCGCTATAGGTAGTGTGATTTGATCTAGATATGAGTTAAGTTTGAGTGGTTCATCGTGTGAGCTTAAGATGTTGCTCTTTATACTATCGGCTATGTCCCTTGAAATGTATATTTGAGATTTGCTGCTTTATTCCTAATTAGCTAATGCCAGTGGCCACGATCAAATAACTGCTATATTATGTTCTAATTCTCAGAATGTACAGTAAAATGTATACCTATTTTTTATCTAGGTATGTTTTATGGGTTGAAGGGTGTCACTATTGTTGTTGGTATTTATTGTCAAAATGTGTGTTTTTTTTCTGTCTTGTATTTTTAGAACATTTTTGTCTTGAGAAAGGCCCAATCAGGGGCCGAAACGTCGACAATTAAGCTATTATTAAATTAATTAGTAATAACGATTTGATGTTTTAATCCTGAGTGCCCTCCTATGATAAGAAATAGATAAATGTGCACTAGAGGATAGCTAACTACAACTCAATAGTTGGAGTGTTGGGCTGTCGGCTAATTAATATATATATGTATATTTCTTTCATGTAATTAGCAAGAGTCCATGAGCTAGTGACGTATGGGATATACATTCCTACCAGGAGGGGCAAAGTTTCCCAAACCTCAAAATGCCTATAAATACACCCCTCACCACATCCACAAATCAGTTTTACAAACTTTGCCTCCCATGGAGGTGGTGAAGTAAGTTTGTGCTAGATTCTTCGTTGATATGCGCTTCGCAGCAGGCTGGAGCCCGGTTTTCCTCTCAGCGTGCAGTGAATGTCAGAGGGATGTGAGGAGAGTATTGCCTATTTGAATG
Organism: Bombina bombina; assembly: GCF_027579735.1. NCBI lineage: Eukaryota > Metazoa > Chordata > Amphibia > Anura > Bombinatoridae > Bombina > Bombina bombina. The sequence goes on along the minus strand of NC_069499.1, from coordinate 35,438,065 downwards.
CAGTGATCTCCTTCTACGGGGTCTATTTCATAGGTTCTCTGTTATCGGTCGTAGAGACTCATCTCTTACCTCCCTTTTCAGATCGACGATATACTCTTATATATACCATTACCTCTACTGATTCTCGTTTCAGTACTGGTTTGGCTTTCTACTACATGTAGATGAGTGTCCTGGGGTAAGTAAGTCTTATTTTTGTGACACTCTAAGCTATGGTTGGGCACTTTTATATAAAGTTCTAAATATATATGTTTAAACTTTTATTTGCCTTGATTCAGGATGTTCAACATTCCTTATTTCAGACAGTCAGTTTCATTATTTGGGATAATGCATATGAATAATCAATTTTTCTTACCTTAAAAATTTGACTTTTTTCCTGTGGGCTGTTAGGCTCGCGGGGGCTGAAAATGCTTCTTTTTATAGCGTCATTTTTGGCGCTGACTTTTTTGGCGCAAAAATTTTCTTTGTCATTTCCGGCGTCATACTTGTCGCCGGAAGTTGCGTAATTTTTTTGACGTTTTTTGCGACAAAAATGTCGGCGTCACCGGATGTGGCGTCATTTTTGGCGCTTAAAGCATTTAGGCGCCAAATAAAGTGGGCGTATTTTTTGGCGCCAAAAAATATGGGCGTCATTATTGTCGCCACATTATTTAAGTCTCATTTTTTATTTGCTTCTGGTTGCTAGAAGCTTGTTCATTGGCATTTTCTTTCATGTAATTAGCAAGAGTCCATGAGCTAGTGACGTATGGGATATACATTCCTACCAGGAGGGGCAAAGTTTCCCAAACCTTAAAATGCCTATAAATACACCCCTCACCACACCCACAATTCAGTTTTACAAACTTTGCCTCCTATGGAGGTGGTGAAGTAAGTTTGTGCTAGATTCTACGTTGATATGCGCTCCGCAGCAGGTTGGAGCCCGGTTTTCCTCTCAGCGTGCAGTGAATGTCAGAGGGATGTGAGGAGAGTATTGCCTATTTTAATGCAATGATCTCCTTCTACGGGGTCTATTTCATTCTCTGTTATCGGTCGTAGAGATTCATCTCTTACCTCCCTTTTCAGATCGACGATATACTCTTATATATATACCATTACCTCTGCTGATTTTCGTTTCAGTACTGGTTTGGCTTTCTACAACATGTAGATGAGTGTCCTGGGGTAAGTAAGTAAGCTTATTTTCTGTGACACTCTAAGCTATGGTTAGGCGCTTTTTTATAAAGTTCTAAATATATGTATTCAAACATTTATTTGCCTTGACTCAGGATGTTCAACATTCCTTATTTTCAGACAGTCAGTTTCATACTTGGGATAAATGCATTTGTTTCAATCATTTTTTCTTACCTTAAAAAATTTGACTTTTTTCCTGTGGGCTGTTAGGCTCGCGGGGGCAGAAAATGCTTCATTTTATTGCGTCATTCTTGGCGCGGACTTTTTTTGGCGCAAAAATTTTTTTTTCTGTTTCCGGCGTCATACGTGTCGCCGGAAGTTGCGTCATTTTTTGACGTTTTTTTGCGTCAAAAGTGTCGGCGTTCCGGATGTGGCTTCATTTTTGGCGCCAAAAGCATTTAGGCGCCAAATAATGTGGGCGTCTTTTTTGGCGCTAAAAAACATGGGCGTCATTTTTGTCTCCACATTATTTAAGTCTCATTATTTATTGCTTCTGGTTGCTAGAAGCTTGTTCACTGGCATTTTTTTTTCCATTCCTGAAACTGTCATTTAAGGAATTTGATCAATTTTGCTTTATATGTTGTTTTTTCTTTTACATATTGCAAGATGTTCCACGTTGCAACTGAGTCAGAAGATCGCTGCCCAGTGCTGGAGCTACCAAGCTAAGTGTATCTGCTATAAACTTTTGGTATCTGTTTCTCCAGCTGTTGTTTGTATTGCATGTCATGACAAACTTATTAATGCAGATAAAATTTCCTTTAGTACTGTTACATTACCTGTTGCTGTTCCGTCAACATCTAATTTTCAGAGTGTTCCTGATAACATAAGAGATTTTATTTTTTAAATCCATTAAGAAGGCTATGTCTGTTATTTCTCCTTCTAGTATACATAAAAGTCTTTTAAAACTTCTCTTTTTTCAGATGAATTTTTAAATGAACATCATCATTCTGATACTGATAATGGTTCTTCTGGTTCAGAGGTTTCTGTCTCAGAGGTTGATGTTGATAAATCTTTGTATTTGTTCAAGATGGAATTTATTCATTCTTTACTTAAATAAGTATTAATTGCATTAGAAATAGAGGATTCTGGTCCTCTTGATACTAAATCTAAACGTTTAAATAAGGTTTTTAAATCTCCTGTAGTTATTCCAGAAGTGTTTTCTCTCCCTGATGCTATTTCTGAAGTAATTTCCAGGGAATGGAATAATTTGGGTAATTCATTTACTCCTTCTAAACGTTTAAGCAATTATATCCTGTGCCATCTGACAGATTAGAGTTTTGGGACAAAATCTCTAAGGTTAATGGGGCTGTCTCTACTCCTGCTAAACGTACTACTATTCCTATGGCAGATAGTACTTCATTTAAGGATCCTTTAGATAGGAAGATTGAATCCTTTCTAAGAAAAGCTTACTTATGTTCAGGTAATCTTCTTAGACCTGCTATATTTTTAGCGGATGTTGCTGCAGCTTCAACTTTTTGGTTAGAAGCTTTAGCGCAACAAGTAACAGATCATAATTTTATAGCATTATTATTATTCTATAACATGCTAATAATTTTATTTGTGATACCATCTTTTGATATCATTAGAGTTGATGTCAGGTATATGTCTCTAGCTATTTTAGCTAGAAAAGCTTTATGGCTTAAAACTTGGAATGCTGATATGTCTTCTAAGTCAACTTTGCTTTCCCTTTCTTTCCAGGGTAATAAATTATTCGATTTTCAGTTGGATTCTATTATCTCAACTGTTACTGGAGGGAAGGGAACTTTTTTTACCAAAGGATAAAAAAATCTAAGGTAAATTTAGGTCTAATAATCATTTTCGTTCCTTTCCTCACAACAAGGAACAAAAGCCTGATCCTTCATCCTCAGGAGCGGTATCAGTTTGGAAACCATTTCCAGTTTTGAATATATCCAAGCCTTATAGAAACCTATAGCCAGCTCCTAAATACCCATGAAGGTGCGGCCCTCATTCCAGCTCAGCTGGTATGGGGCAGTTTACGTTTTCTTTAAAGGTACAGAATTGGCTTCAAGTTAAGGCCTCCTGCAAAGAGATTTTTTTCTTTCCCGTGTCCCAGTAAACACAGCAAAGGCTCAGCATTTCTGAAATGTGTTTCAGATCTAGAGTTGGCTGGAGTAATTATGCCAGTTCCAGTTCTGGAACAGGGGCTGGGGTTTTATTCTATCTCTTCATTGTACCAAAGAAGGTCAATTCCTTCAGACCAGTTCCGGATCTATCTATATTGAATCGTTATGTAAGGATACCAACATTCAAGATGGTAACTGTAGGACTATCCTGCCTTTTGTTTAGCAAGGGCATTATATGTCTACAATAGATTTACAGGATGCATATCTGCATATTCCGATTCATCCAGTTCACTTTTAGTTTCTGAGATTCTCTTTTAGACAAGCATTACCAGTTTTGTGGCTCTACCGTTTGGCCTAGCGTCAGCTCCAAGAATTTTTTTCAAAGGTTCTCGGTGCCCTTCTGTCTGTAATCAGAGAACAGGGTTTTGGTATTTCCTTTTTTGGACGATATCTTGGTACTTGCTCAGTCTTCACATTTTCGCAGAATCTCATACGAATCGACTTGTGTTGTTTCTTCAAGATCATGGTTGGAGGATCAATTTACCAATCAGTTCATTGTTTCCTCAGACAAGGGTAACCTTTTTAGGTTTCCAGATAGATTCAGTGTCTATGACTCTGTCCTTGTCAGATAAGAGAAGTTTAACATTGATATCAGCTTGTCAAAACCTTCAGTCACAATCATTCCCTTTGGTAGCCTTATGCATGGAAATTTTAGGTCTTAGGACTGCCGCATCGGATGCGATCTCCTTTGCTCGTTTTCACATGCGACCTCTTCAGCTCTGTATGCTGAACCAGTGGTGCAGGGATTACACAAAGATATCTCAATTAATATCTTTAAACCGATTATACGACACTCTCTGATATGGTGGACAGTTCACCATCGTTTAGTTCAGGGGGCTTTTTTGTTCTTCCGACCTGGACTATAATCTCAACAGATGCAAGTCTTACAGGTTGGGGAGCTGTGTGGGGGTCTCTGACGGCACAAGGGGTTTGGGAATCTCAGGAGGTGAGATTACCGATCAATATTTTTGAACTCCGTGCAATTTTCAGAGCTCTTCAGTCTTGGCCATGACAAACTTGTTAATGCAGATAATATTTCCTTTAGTAATGTTCCATTACCTGTTGCTGTTCCATCAACATCTAATATTCAGGGTGTTCCTGTTAACATAAGAGATTTTGTTTCTAAATCTATTAAGAAGGCTATGTCTGTTATTCCTCCTTCCAGTAAACATAAAAGGTCTTTTAAAACTTCTCATTTTTCAGATGAGTTTTTAAATGAACATCATCATTCTGATTCTGTTTCTGATAATGATTTTTCTGGTTCAGAGGATTCTGTTTCAGAGGTTGATACTGATAAATCTTCATATTTATTCAAAATGGAATTTATTCGTTCTTTACTTAAAGAAGTCTTAATTGCATTAGAAATAGAGGAATCTGGTCCTCTTGATACTAAATCTAAACGTTTGAATACGGTTTTTAAACCTCCTGTAGTTATTCCGGAGGTTTTTCCCGTCCCTAATGCTATTTCTGAAGTAATTTCCAGGGAATGGAATAATTTGGGTAATTCATTTACTCCTTCTAAACGGTTTAAGCAATTATATCCTGTGCCATCTGACAGATTAGAGTTTTGGGACAAAATCCCTAAGGTTGATGGGGCTATCTCTACTCTTGCTAAACGTACTACTATTCCTACGGCAGATAGTACTTCCTTTAAGGATCCTTTAGATAGGAAAATTGAATCCTTTCTAAGAAAAGCTTACTTATGTTCAGGTAATCTTCTTAGACCTGCTATATCTTTGGCGGATGTTGCTGCACCCTCAACTTTCTGGTTGGAAGCTTTAGCACAACAAGTAACAGATCATAATACTCATAGCATTGTTAATCTTCTTCAACATGCTAATAACTTTTTGTGATGCCATCTTTGATATCATTAGGGTTGATGTCAGATATATGTCTTTAGCTATTTTAGCTAGAAGAGCTTTATGGCTTAAAACTTGGAATGCTGATATGTCTTCTAAGTCAACTTTGCTTTCCCTTTCTTTCCAGGGTAATAAATTGTTTGGTTCACAGTTGGATTCTATTATTTCAACTGTTACTGGGGGGAAAGGAACTTTTTTACCACAGGATAAAAAATCTAAAGGTAAATTTAGGTCTGCTAATCGTTTTCGTTCCTTTCGTCACAATAAGGAACAAAAACCTGATCCTTCCCCTACAGGAGCAGTATCAGTTTGGAAACCATCTCCAGTCTGGAATAAATCCAAGCCTTTTAGAAAGCCAAAGTCAGCTCCCAAGTCCACATGAAGGTGCGGCCCTCATTCCAGCCCAGCTGGTAGGGGGCAGATTACGATTTTTCAAAGAAATTTGGATCAATTCGATTCAAAATCTTTGGATTCAGAATATTGTTTCACAAGGGTACAGAATAGGCTTCAAGATAAGGCCTCCTGCAAGAAAAAATTTTTCTTTCCCATGTCCCAATAAATCCAGTGAAGGCTCAAGCATTTCTGAAATGTGTTTCAGATCTAGAGTTGGCTGGAGTAATTGTGCCAGTTCCAGTTTTGGAACAGGGGCTGGGGTTTTACTCAAATCTCTTCATTGTACCAAAGAAGGAGAATTCCTTCAGACCAGTTCTGGATTTAAAAATATTGAATTGTTATGTAAGGATACCAACATTCAAAATGGTAACTATAAGGACTATTCTGCCTTTTGTTCAGCAAGGGCATTATATGTCCACAATAGATTTACAAGATGCATATCTGCATATTCCGATTCATCCAGATCACTATCAGTTTCTGAGATTCTCTTTTCTAGACAAGCATTACCAGTTTGTAGCTCTGCCATTTGGCCTAGCAACAGCTCCAAGGATTTTTACAAAGGTTCTCGGTGCCCTTCTATCTGTAATCAGAGAACAGGCTATTGTGGTATTTCCTTATTTGGACGATATCTTGGTACTTGCTCAGTCTTCACATTTAGCAGAATCTCATACGAATCGACTTGCATCGTTTCTTCGAGAACATGGTTGGAGGATCAATTTACCAAAGAGTTTGTTGATTCCTCAGACAAGGGTAACCTTTTTAGGTTTCCAGATAGATTCAGTGTCCATGACTCTGTCGCTGACAGACAAGAGACTTCTGAAATTGGTTTCAGCTTGTCGAAATCTTCAGTCTCAATCATTCCCTTCGGTAGCCTTATGCATGGAAATTCTAGGTCTTATGACTGCTGCATCGGACGCGATCCCCTTTGCTCGTTTTCACATGCGACCTCTTCAGCTCTGTATGCTGAACCAGTGGTGCAGGGATTATACAAAGATATCACAATTAATATCTTTAAAACCGATTGTACGACACTCTCTGACGTGGTGGACAGACCACAATCGTTTAGTTCAGGGGGCTTTTTTTGTTCTTCCGACCTGGACTGTGATCTCAACAGATGCAAGTCTGACAGGTTGGGGAGCTGTATGGGGGTCTCTGACAGCACAAGGGGTTTGGGAATCTCAGGAGGCGAGATTACCAATCAACATTTTGGAACTATTTTCAGAGCTCTTCAGTCGTGGCCTCTTCTAAAGAGAGAGTTGTTCATTTGTTTTCAGACGGACAATGTCACAACCGTGGCATATGTCAATCATCAAGGAGGGACTCACAGTCCTCTGGCTATGAAAGAAGTATCTCGAATACTTGTATGGGCGGAATCCAGCTCCTGTCTAATTTCTGCGGTTCATATCCCAGGTATAGACAATTGGGAAGCGGATTATCTCAGTCGCCAAACATTACATCCGGGCGAATGGTCTCTTCACCCAGAGGTATTTCGTCAGATTGTCCAAATGTGGGGACTTCCAGAAATAGATCTGATGGCTTCTCATCTAAACAAGAAGCTTTCCAGGTATCTGTCCAGATCCAGGGATCCTCAGGCGGAAGCAGTGGATGCATTGTCACTTCCTTGGAAGTATCATCCTGCCTATATCTTTCCACCTCTAGTTCTTCTTCCAAGAGTGATTTCCAAGATTCTAAAGGAGCATTTGTTTGTTCTGCTGGTGGCTCCAGCATGGCCTCACAGGTTTTGGTATGCGGATCTTGTCCGGATGGCTACTTGCCAACCGTGGACTCTTCCGTTAAGACCAGACCTTCTATCGCAAGGTCCTTTTTTCCATCAGGATCTCAAATCCTTAAATTTGAAGGTATGGAGATTGAACGCTTGATTCTCAGTCATAGAGGTTTCTCTGACTCCGTAATTAATACTATGTTACAGGCTCGTAAATCTGTATCTAGGAAGATATATTATCGAGTCTGGAAGGCTTACATTTCTTGGTGTTCTTCTCATAATTTTTCTTGGCATTCTTTTAGAATTCCTAGAATTTTACAGTTTCTTCAGGATGGTTTGGATAATGGTTTGTCTGCAAGTTCCTTGAAAGGACAAATCTCTGCTCTTTCTGTTCTTTTTCACAGAAAGATTGCTAATCTTCCTGATATTCATTGTTTTGTTCAGGCTCTGGTTCGTATAAAACCTGTCATTAAGTCAATTTCTCCTCCTTGGAGTTTGAATTTGGTTCTGGGGGCTCTTCAAGCTCCTCCGTTTGAACCTATGCATTCGCTGGATATTAAATTACTTTCTTGGAAAGTTTTGTTTCTTTTGGCCATCTCTTCTGCTAGAAGAGTTTCTGAATTATCTGCTCTTTCTTGTGAGTCTCCTTTTCTGTTTTTTCATCAGGATAAGGCGGTTTTGAGAACTTCATTTAAATTTTTACTTAAGGTTGTGAATTCTAACAACATTAGTAGAGAAATTGTGTTTACTTCATTGTGTCCTAATCCTAAGAACTCTAAGGAAAGATTGTTGCATTCTTTGGATGTAGTTAGAGCTTTGAAATATTATGTTGAAGCTACTAAAGATTTCCGAAAGACTTCTAGTCTATTTGTTATCTTTTCTGGTTCTAGGAAAGGTCAGAAGGCTTCTGCCATTTCTTTGGCATCTTGGTTAAAGTCTTTGATTCATCATGCTTATGTTGAGTCGGGTAGAACTCCGCCTCAAAGGATTACAGCTCATTCGACTAGGTCAGTCTCTACTTCCTGGGCATTTAGGAATGAAGCTTCAGTTGATCAGATTTGCAAAGCAGCAACTTGGTCTTCTTTGCATACTTTTACTAAATTCTATCATTTTGATGTGTTTTCTTCTTCTGAAGCAGTCTTTGGTAGAAAAGTACTTCAGGCAGCTGTTTCAGTTTGATTCTTCTGCTTATAATTTCAGTTTTTTTCATTATAAGATTTAAACTTTGTTTTGGGTGTGGATTATTTTTCAGCGGAATTGGCTGTCTTTATTTTATCCCTCCCTCTCTAGTGACTCTTGCGTGGAAGATCCACATCTTGGGTATTCATTATCCCATACGTCACTAGCTCATGGACTCTTGCTAATTACATGAAAGAAAACATAATTTATGTAAGAACTTACCTGATAAATTCATTTCTTTCATATTAGCAAGAGTCCATGAGGCCCACCCTTTTTTGTGGTGGTTATGATTTTTTTGTATAAAGCACAATTATTCCAATTCCTTATTTTTTATGCTTTCGCACTTTTTTCTTATCACCCCACTTCTTGGCTATTCGTTAAACTGATTTGTGGGTGTGGTGAGGGGTGTATTTATAGGCATTTTGAGGTTTGGGAAACTTTGCCCCTCCTGGTAGGAATGTATATCCCATACGTCACTAGCTCATGGACTCTTGCTAATATGAATGAAATGAATTTATCAGGTAACTTCTTACATAAATTATGTTTTTCACAATATAACAAATCTTATAAAACTGTTTAGAGTATTGTATGATAAATAAAGGACACTGATCTGTTCCTTTTTTATGTTTTGAGTTCAAGAGATGTGTTCTATTCAAAGGCTTTACCTGATTTAATGCTTTTATCTATTAAACCATTGCTGTAACCTCTTTCTTCAATCCTTTGCTTGATGGTATTGCTCTCTTGCTCAAATTTATGTTCATCTCTTAGCCCTGACAAATTGACTTTTTGCGATTCCCTTAAACACATGTTTTGGATGGGAACTGGATGCACATAACAGCGCACTTCATAATATGGGTTTTTGATAAATACAAGTGTCAATACGATTAGTCATCAAATTCCCAGTCAAAGTGACATCTAAATTATGAGTATTCCCCTTACTCCAATCAGCAGTAAAGGAGACACCAAAATAACTATTATTCAGATTTCGGTCATCAAAGAATCTGCGATAAAAAACGATCTCTTGTCTGAAGGGGTTATCATCTGAAAAAAATCAAAGTAAATTCCATCCACCCCATAAAGAGGTTGGCATATGAGGGGGCAAACTTGGCCCCCAACGCTGTACCTCATAATTGCAGATAATATACCCCTTCAAATGAGAAATAATTATGCTCCAAATAGGAACTTAGTGACCTTTAACAAAAACTGCTTTTTCTTATCTGTATAACCAGTATTCATATTCAAAAAGAATTCTATAGCTTGTAAACCCATGTGATGTGGGATACTTGAGTACAAAGAAACCACATCCACGGTTAACCAACAAAAAGTATCCACCCAAGCAAAATTTTCCAACAACAGTAGCAAATGGGAAGAACCTCTTAAATAGCTAGGATTAGTTAACACAAGGGGCTGTAGTATAGCATCTAACCACTCTGAGACAGCGATTTGATGCCTGATACTATTGGACGACCATGATGGTGATGGAATGATGGAAAATGGGTGTAATGGGTGTTTTCCCATATAGATATTCATATGTAGTTCTATCAAAAACACCATTCCACAATCCAGTAATTTCTTCAATTCTAAAGGAAATCTACTGGTTGGATTCCCTTTTAACATCATGTATGCGTCCTGATCATTTAGTTGTCTACATCCCTCTATGATGTAATCACTCCTATTCATAACAACAACACTTCCTCCTTTATCTGATTGCCTGATAACAATTAAATAGTTATCTTGCAATTTCTTAACCGCTAAAGTTTCCCTTTTTGTTAGATTGTTTATCTTAGGAGATGCTGTTTGCTTTAAGTGAATTAAATCTTGAATAACTTGTTTGTGAAATGTTTCAAGAGGTTTACCCCTGGAATGTCATGAATAAATTTAGATCTTGATTTAAAGCTAGGCAAATCCCCATCCCTATTTGTTTCTTTAATACATTGATCATTAAGGAGATTTTCCAAAGTAATTACATCACATGCCTCAGGAAATTTAAAATTTTGAAACCTGGCCCCTATATTAATTTTCTTAACATCATCCTTATTGCTAGTTTCTTGATAAAAATGTTTATGTAGGGTTAAGTTACTTACAAACCTATTAACATCTAGTATTGTGTGAAAAGGTCAAAATCTTTACTGGTACAAAGTTTTAAATGGTACTCTAATACTTTTTGCTCATCTTCAGAGAAGTTAAATGCTTTATTTTCTTGTTGATTTTTGGGATTTATGTTTTGACCCCCCTTTGTCTCTTAACTGATATCTGTGTCTGGTCATGTTTTTGATACTTGTGTTTTCCTTTTCCCTGCCCCCTCCTGTTGGTTTCAGGGCAGAGCGAAAAACCTGGGGAACAATTGTTTTATCATTACCCTTCCCTAGCTTGCTTCAAATACGTAGTATCCTGTGCATTCATTTGTAAACCACTAGTATGTTTCGGTCTGGCCCCAAGTTGTTTAAAATCAAGTGCAAGTAATTGCTTCTCAGTAGAAGGGCTCAGTTTCACTACCTTTATTAGACCTCGTCTGTCTATGATGTTGTTTAGACCAAAGGAACACAAGTCCTGTTGTATAATCTCTCTGGTCCCTAATAAACTTAGAGTGTTTTACTTGAATAATTTCTGTCTTAGCAGTTTCTACAGTTTCCCTTAATATGACATCAAACTGACCATATTCCATACATGTCTAATATTTGTTCAGTTCAGTCTGCAAATTCACAATTTCAGATCTTACTCTAACAAGCTGATCCATTTTATATTTAACCAGCATAGTCATTAACCTTATAGAACATGCAGAGAGAATTTAACTCCATTCTGATATAAATGTTGCTTCAGAATCATAAAATGTAGGGATTTTTTAAACTCTTAGTCCCCTAGGTATCATATTTAGTCCCAAGTATTTGTTCATAATCCAGGTGTCTAATTTGAGTCTTTGTTCTTTCATCCTTTGTAACTCTAAAGAAAGGAATAAATCACACAGTTTAACCTCACATGAATCTGTCCCAAAGAACTGTTCAAGATCCAGACCATCTAGATCACAGTCATTAACTTCTTGTAAAGAAAAGTAAGTGGTTTGTTCCTGTGAAGACTCCATTTCAAATAAATGGTATCATAGTATGTACCTTTAATATAAATGAAACACTTCCATATATGAAAAAATAGCTAGAACCAGCTATTGTTATTTCTTTTGCAAGATGTACCGAGTCCACGGATTCATCCTAACTTGTGGGATATTGTCCTTCCTGACAGGAAGTAGCAAAGGGAGCACCACAGCAGAACTGTCCATATAGCTCCCCCCTTAACTGCACCTCCCAGTCATTCTCTTTGCTGGCTCTAAGCAGGAAGGGTAAAGAGAAGAGGTGTTAAACTGTTAGTTTTATTTTATCTTCAATCAAGTGTTTGTTATTTTTAAATGGTACCGGTGTTGTACTATTTACTCTCAGGCAGGACATAGATGAAGATTTCTGCCTGGAGGATGATGATCTTAGCATTTGTAACTAAGGTCCACTGCTGTTCCCACAGAAACTGAGGAGTACAGGAAAACTTCAGTGTGAGGAACGGTTTCTTACTATACAGCAATGAGGTATGTTCAGTCATATTTTCTGCAGAGACTGTGTTAACTCAGAAAGGCTGACAGTGTCCCCATTAGGGGAAGGGTAAGCAGTAATCCTAGTGTTATCAGAGGTTTTTACTAGCTTGCATAATGGGTTAATTTTTTGTGGGCACTCAGTTTGTTATGTGAATTTGGGACAAACGTTTTTGTGTCTGGGAGTAATGTTTTCTGTTTTATGGGACATTTGCTTGAGTGTTCTTTGGGGTTGTTTATAACCCACATGGCTTTCAGGCAGGGTTTGTTAGTTTTGTGTAGGCCCCAGCAACATCAAGTGAGGTGGGCGGGGCCTACATTTACAAGCAGCAAGCAACTTCTCCTGAGGTCCTGATAGTCTTCTGAGGGACTAATTGAAGCTTTAAACCCCATATTATCGCTTCCTAAGGGCAGGTAGGGCCACAGCAGAGCTGTGGCAAGGTGCTTTAGGGGTTTTTAACCGGTTTTAGACAATTATCAATCCGGTTTTTTCATTTGGGGGCCTATTGCTTTTTTACTTGTGGTGCAATCCTTCTAAAGCTTAGTGGGTACACTGTTAAAATTTGGAATTTTTGAAGCAATTTTAACCTGTTTTGCAGTTTGTGTATGCCTTTTTTTCTCTTAAAGGTACAGTACCGTTTTTGCAAATTGTGTTTTTTTCATTAAATAAAGTGTTTTCCAAGCTTGCTTGCTTCATTACTAGCCTGTTAAACATGTCTGACACTGAGGAAACTCTTTGTTCAATTTGTTTAGAAGCCATTGTGGAACCCCCTCTAAGAATGTGTCCCAAATGTACTGATATGTCTATTAATTGCAAACAGCATATTTTGACTTATAAGAATTTGGCATTAAATGATTCTCAGATGGAAGGAAATCAGGTCTCGCCATCTAGTTCTCCCCAAGTGTCACAACCAGTTACGCCCGCACAAGCGACGCCAAGTACTTCTAGTGCGTCTAATTCTTCCACCTTGCAAGATATGGCTTCAGTTATGAATACTACCCTCACAGAGGTTTTATCTAAACTGCCAGGGTTGCAAGGGAAGCACAGTAGCTCTGAGTTAAGAACAAATGCTGAGCCTTCTGACGCTTTAGTAGCCGTATCCGGTATTCCCTCACAATGTTCTGAGGTAGGGATGAGGGATTTGCTGTCTGAGGGAGAGATTTCTGATTCAGGAAAGATGTTCCCTCAGACAGATATAACGGCATTTAAATTTAAGCTAGAGCACCTCAGTTTATTGCTCAGGGAGGTTTTAGCTACTCTGGATGATTGTGACCCTATTGTCGTTCCAGAGAAATTGTGTAAAATGGATGAATATTTAGAGGTTCCTGTTTACACTGATGTTTTTCCGGTCCCTAAGAGGATTTCAGACATTGTTACTAAGGAGTGGGATAGACCAGGTATTCCGTTCGCTCCCCCTCCTGTTTTTAAGAAAATGTTCCCCATTTCTGACACCATAAAGGACTCATGGCAGACAGTCCCTAAGGTGGAGGGAGCTATTTCTTCTCTGGCTAAGCGTACAACTATACCTATTGAAGACACCCCCATAACCATCGGGACTTTTTTTTGTCTATTTGGACATTATCATTCATACAGGTTCTTTTCTTCTGTTAAGTGTGATCAGTCCACGGGTCATCATTACTTGTGGGATATTAACTGCTCCCCTACAGGAAGTGCAAGAGGATTCACCCAGCAGAGTTGCTATATAGCTCCTCCCCTCTACGTCACCCCCAGTCATTCTCTTGCACCCAACGACTAGATAGGATGTGTGAGAGGACTATGGTGATATATTTAGTTTTTATATCTTCAATCAAAAGTTTGTTATTTTATAATAGCACCGGAGTGTGTTATTCCTTCTCTGGTAGAATTTGAAGAAGAATCTACCTGAGTTTTTCTATGATTTTAGCCGGAGTAGTTAAGATCATATTGCTGTTTCTCGGCCATCTGAGGAGAGGTAAACTTCAGATCAGGGGACAGCAGGCAGATTAATCTGCAAAGAGGTATGTAGCAGTTTATTATTTTCTGACATGGAATTGATGAGAAAATCCTGCCATACCGTTATAATGTAAACTCAGCCTTGAATGCAGTAGATGTAGCTGATATCAGGCTGTCATGTATGTATATTTTACACTTCAGTTTTCTGGGAAATGGTACTTCTCTGGCTTTTAAACTGTATACATAGACTTAACCTATTTTGCAGGGACTTGCAATAGGTTTTAAATGACAATTAATTATTGAGGTAAAACGTTTTTTTGCTGGCATGTAAAAACGTTTTTTTCTCTGAGGTACTGGGTGAAAAAATGTTTTGGGGTGTGTGGGGGAGGGGCCATTTTGGTGCTTTCACTATGCATCAGAAAAACTCAGTCAGAGGTTCATTTTCTTCCTGCATGATCCGGTTCATCTCTACAGAGTTCAGGGATCTCAAGAGTCTTTTTTGAGGGAAGTAATCATTCACAGCAGAGCTGTGCTGATTGTATTGACTGTGATATAAAAAACGTTTATTTGTGTATTTTTTTCTGCTGCCTGGGTTAGTTATCATTTGCTGAGGGGAACAATCCTTTGCTAAAACTGTATATTCTGACAAAGATTGATGCTATAACTTAATTATTTTATCTGTTATAATATTTTCTGTGCTTCTTAAAGGCACAGTTCGTTTTCATATTATTTGTAAATTACTTTGAAAAGTATTTCCAAGTTGCTGTTTATTTGCTAGTGTGTTAAACATGTCTGATTCAGAGGAATATCTCTGTGCTATATGTGTTAATGCCAAAGTGGAGCCCAATAGAAATTTATGTACTAAATGTATTGATGCTACTTTAAAAAATAGTCAATCTGTACAAATTGAACATATTTCACCAAACAACGAGGGGAGAGTTATGCCGACTAACTCGCCTCACGTGTCAGTACCTGCATCTCCCGCTCAGGAGGTGCGTGATATTGTAGCGCCGAGTGCATCTGGGCGGCCATTACAAATCACATTACAAGATATGGCTACTGTTATGACTGAAGTTTTGGCTAAACTACCAGAACTAAGAGGTAAACGTGATCACTCTGGGATGAGAACAGAGTGCGCTGATAATGCAAGGGCCATGTCTGATACTGCGTCACAGTTTGCAGAACGTGAAGACGGAGAGCTTCATTCTGTGGGTGACGGTTCTGATCCAAATAAACTGGACTCAGACATTTCAAATTTTAAATTTAAGCTTGAGAACCTCCGTGTGTTACTAGGGGAGGTATTAGCGGCTCTGAATGATTGTAACACAGTTGCAATCCCAGAAAAAATGTGTAGGTTGGATAAATATTTTGCGGTACCGACGAGTACTGACGTTTTTCCTATACCTAAGAGACTTACTGACATTGTTACTAAGGAGTGGGATAGACCCGGTGTGCCTTTCTCACCCCCTCCTATATTCAGAAAAATGTTTCCAATAGACGCCGCCACACGGGACTTATGGCAAATGGTCCCTAAGGTGGAGGGAGCAGTTTCTACTTTAGCTAAGCGTACCACTATCCCAGTGGAGGATAGCTGTGCTTTTTCAGATCCAATGGATAAAAAATTAGAGGGTTACCTTAAGAAAATGTTTGTTCAACAAGGGTTTATATTGCAACCTCTTGCATGTATTGCGCCTGTCACGGCTGCAGCAGCATTTTGGTTTGAGTCTCTGGAAGAGACACTTCAATCATCCACACTAGATGACATCACACACAAACTTAAATTCCTTAAGTTAGCTAATTCATTTATTTCAGATGCCGTAGTACATTTAACTAAACTTGCGGCTAAAAATTCAGGATTCGCCATTCAGGCACGCAGAGCTCTGTGGCTAAAATCCTGGTCAGCTGATGTTACGTCTAAATCTAAATTGCTTAATATTCCTTTCAAAGGGCAGACCTTATTCGGGCCCGGTTTGAAAGAGATTATTGATGACATTACAGGAGGTAAAGGTCATGCCCTGCCTCAGGACAAGGCCAAAGCCAAGGCTAGACAGTCCAATTTTCGTTCCTTTCGTAATTTCAAAGCAGAAGCAGCATCAACTTCCTCTGCACCAAAACAGGAAGGAGCTGTTGCTCGCTACAGACAAGGCTGGAAACCTAACCAGTCCTGGAACAGGGGCAAACAGGCCAGAAAACCTGCTGCTGCCCCTAAGACAGCATGAATTGAGGGCCCCCGATCCGGGACCGGATCTAGTGGGGGGCAGACTTTCCCTCTTCG
The DNA here is from genome assembly GCF_027579735.1 of Bombina bombina. NCBI lineage: Eukaryota > Metazoa > Chordata > Amphibia > Anura > Bombinatoridae > Bombina > Bombina bombina. The sequence goes on along the minus strand of NC_069499.1, from coordinate 35,421,824 downwards.
CCCAGGCTTGGGCAAGAGATGTTCAGGATCCCTGGGCGTTAGAGATCATATCTCAGGGATACCTTCTGGACTTCAAATCCTCTCCCCCAAGAGGGAGATTTCATCTGTCAAGGTTGTCAACAAACCTAACAAAGAAGGAAGCGTTTCTACGCTGCGTACAAGATCTTTTATTAATGGGAGTGATCCATCCAGTTCCGCGGTTGGAACAAGGACAAGGGTTTTACTCAAATCTGTTTGTAGTTCCCAAAAAGAGGGAACCTTCAGGCCAATCTTGGATTTAAAGATCCTAAACAAATTCCTAAGAGTTCCATCGTTCAAGAAGGAAACTATTCGAACAATTTTGCCCATGATCCAAGAGGGTCAGTACTTGACCACAGTGGATTTAAAGGATGCTTACCTTCACATACCGATTCACAGAAGTCATTACCGGTATCTAAGGTTTGCCTTTTTAGACAGGCATTACCAGTTTGTAGCTCTTCCATTCGGACTGGCTACGGCTCCAAGAATCTTCACAAAGGTTCTGGGCACTCTTCTGGCGGTACTAAGACCGCGAGGAATTTCAGTAGCTCCGTACTTAGACGACATACTGATACAAGCTTCAAGCTTTCAAACTGCCAAATCTCATACAGAGATAGTACTGGCATTTCTAAGGTCGCATGGATGGAAAGTGAACGAAGAGAAAAGTTCTCTCTTTCCACTCACAAGAGTTCCCTTCCTGGGGACTCTGATAGATTCTGTAGAAATGAAGATTTACCTGACAGAGGACAGGTTAACAAAACTTCAAAATGCATGCCGTGTCCTTCATTCCATTCAAGAGACCAGAAATTCTCTTCTATGGTGGCTTTATCGGCCACATCTGTCCAGGGGAATGCCATTCAGCAGGCCAGACTGGTCAATTGTAACAACAGACGCCAGCCTACTAGGTTGGGGCGCTGTCTGGAATTCTCTGAAGGCTCAGGGACTATGGAATCAGGAGGAGAGTCTTCTTCCAATAAACATTCTGGAATTGAGAGCAGTCCTCAATGCTCTTCTGGCTTGGCCCCAGTTAGCAACTCGGGGGTTCATCAGGTTCCAGTCGGACAACATCACGACTGTAGCTTATATCAACCATCAGGGAGGGACAAGAAGCTCCCTAGCAATGATGGAAGTATCGAAGATAATTCGCTGGGCAGAGTCTCACTCTTGCCACCTGTCTGCAATCCACATCCCGGGAGTGGAGAACTGGGAGGCGGATTTCTTAAGTCGTCAGACTTTTCATCCGGGGGAGTGGGAACTTCCTCCAGAGGTCTTTGCCCAAATACTTCCACGTTGGGGCAAACCAGAGATAGATCTCATGGCGTCTCGACAGAACGCCAAGCTTCCGCGCTACGGGTCCAGATCCAGGGATCCGGGAGCGGTCCTGATAGATGCCTTGACAGCACCATGGACCTTCAGGATGGCTTATGTGTTTCCACCTTTCCCGATGCTTCCTCGATTGATTGCCAGAATCAAACAGGAGAAAGCATCAGTGATTCTAATAGCGCCTGCATGGCCACGCAGGACTTGGTATACAGATCTGGTGGACATGTCATTCTGTCCACCTTGGTCGTTACCTCTGAAACAGGACCTTCTGATTCAGGGTCCTTTCAAACATCAAAATCTAACTTCTCTGAAGCTGACTGCTTGGAAATTGAACGCTTGATCTTATCAAAGCGTGGTTTTTCTGAGTCAGTTATTGATACCTTAATACAGGCTAGGAAGCCTGTCACCAGAAAGATTTACCATAAAATATGGCGTAAATACCTATATTGGTGCGAATCCAAAGGTTACTCTTGGAGTAAGGTTAGGATTCCTAGGATATTGTCTTTTCTACAAGAAGGTTTAGAAAAGGGGTTATCCGCTAGTTCCTTAAAGGGACAGATCTCAGCTCTGTCCATTCTGTTACACAAGCGTCTGTCAGAAGTTCCAGACGTTCAGGCTTTTTGTCAGGCTTTGGCCAGGATTAAACCTGTGTTTAAAGCTGTGGCTCCACCATGGAGTTTAAACCTTGTTCTTAACGTTTTACAGGGTGTTCCGTTTGAACCCCTTCATTCCATTGATATAAAGTTGTTATCTTGGAAAGTTCTATTTTTAATGGCTATTTCCTCGGCTCGAAGAGTCTCTGAGTTATCAGCCTTACATTGTGATTCTCCTTATTTGATTTTTCACTCGGATAAGGTAGTTCTGCGTACTAAGCCTGGGTTCTTACCTAAGGTAGTCACTAACAGGAATATCAATCAGGAGATTGTTGTTCCATCCTTGTGCCCAAATCCTTCTTCGAGGAAGGAACGTCTTTTGCACAATCTGGATGTAGTTCGTGCCCTTAAATTTTATTTACAGGCAACTAAAGATTTTCGACAAACGTCTTCCCTGTTTGTCGTTTACTCTGGTCAGAGGAGAGGTCAAAAAGCTTCTGCTACCTCTCTCTCTTTTTGGCTTCGTAGCATAATTCGTTTAGCTTATGAGACTGCTGGACAGCAGCCTCCTGAAAGAATTACAGCTCATTCCACTAGAGCTGTGGCTTCCACTTGGGCCTTTAAGAATGAGGCCTCTGTTGAACAGATTTGCAAGGCTGCAACTTGGTCTTCGCTTCATACTTTTTCCAAATTTTACAAATTTGACACTTTTGCTTCCTCGGAGGCTATTTTTGGGAGAAAGGTTCTTCAGGCAGTGGTTCCTTCTGTATAAAGAGCCTGCCTATCCCTCCCGTCATCCGTGTACTTTTGCTTTGGTATTGGTATCCCACAAGTAATGATGACCCGTGGACTGATCACACTTAACAGAAGAAAACATAATTTATGCTTACCTGATAAATTCCTTTCTTCTGTAGTGTGATCAGTCCACGGCCCGCCCTGTTTTTTAAGGCAGGTAAATATTTTTTAAATTATACTCCAGTCACCACTACACCCTTGGCTTCTCCTTTCTCGTTGGTCCTTGGTCGAATGACTGGAGGTGACGTAGAGGGGAGGAGCTATATAGCAACTCTGCTGGGTGAATCCTCTTGCACTTCCTGTAGGGGAGCAGTTAATATCCCACAAGTAATGATGACCCGTGGACTGATCACACTACAGAAGAAAGGAATTTATCAGGTAAGCATAAATTATGTTTTTTCTGTAACCTTTTATTTGCTTTATATGCTTGTATGCCTATACAAATGTGATACTACCTTCTGATTATAATTAATATACTAAGAACTGTGTTTATCATCATCCTTGTATATCTAGTTACTTGGAATATTTAGATAGCGCCCCTATCTTATATAATATTGTATTACATATACCCTTAAATTGGGTGTGTGTATGTATATATATATATATATATATATATATATATATATATATATATATATATATATATAATCACCTATTGAAGACAGTTGTGCTTTCATTGATCCTATGGATAAAAAGTTAGAGGGTCTCCTAAAGAAAATTTTTGTTCATCCGGGTTTTCTTTTTCAACCTATAGCGTGCATTGTTCCGGTAACTTGATGATTTTTTGGCTTTTGTCAGAGAGCGACCTGAGATATATATAAAATTATTCACTACAGTATATTATTTATTGGTGGGGATAAGTACAAACACATTTTTTATTTCACTTATAATAGAATAATAGTTTAACCAGATACTATTATAGGGTAATTCTACAGATTGCTCTTTCTATCACAGTTAGCACTTATATATATTATTATTATATATAATTTTTTTCTTTTTGTTTGATAGCTTGCAATACAATGCAAAGCAAAGAATACATTTTCGTCACACACTGAGTAATTTAGACACTCCACTTGAGGAACTATCTAGGGAAGATGAGGAACTCACTTTTACACAACTTCTACACAAACTTGAAGAAGCTTTAAAATGTGAACATAGACACTGGTGGGATATTGACACTTTAAAAAAATATAAAGCAAAACGTCATATACCAAGAGGATTAAGGCTATCTAAAGTCTGCTCTTTTACACATGATAATGATTTAACGATTAAATGGCAAGAGGAACTGACACACTGTTCACTAAAACTGATAGATTTATTAATAGAGTTTAGAAGTACTCTTTTAGCCAACATAGAGATTGAAATTGAAAAATTGCAATCACTATTAACTAAATATGAACAACATCCTGAATATGCTGCAAAAATTAAGGAGGTTACGGAAAAATCTGACTCATTTCAAAAGAAATGAATTAAAATAAAAATAAAAAAACTAGCAAGAGATGAAAAAGATTATCTGGAGGGGTGTATATACAAAACCCAGGTAACAGACAGCATAGGTGAAACAATGGAGCCCACTCTAGAGGGCAATTCCACACTGATAAATCGAAGAGAGCAGATAGCGGTCAATTCCCCAAAATGGGAAAAGGTACATTATTACAAAAAACCTAAAGATAAAAAGAAAAATATAAGCTTTAAAGGGAATTACAACTTTGATAATGGAAACAATTGGCAAAAAAGTCACCAACTAGAGAGTGGTTACAAAAGAGAGTATACCGAGAAAAGGAAGGGATCAGAAAGCCATATGGGGAATTTTCACCAAAATAATTATAGGAGAAGAATTGAATCCCCTAATTTTCAACAGGAATTTAGAGAGTCTAATAATGGCAATCACATGAAGGATTCTAGGAATTATGAGGAACAGAATAGATTCCACCAAACTTATAATCCTAGATCTGAAAATGGAGAAAATTACTTTGAACCTGGAAACCCTCAGGTTTTTCAGATGCACAAACGACAGAATTTTTATCAGTCGAACCAGAGAAGGTTACCTATGCATCTAAAACAATTAGACAGAACGCCAATAAGGGAAGAATACATTCCATTATCAACCCCAAAAAAGAGAAGCTACGCAAGCGTGGCTGCAGAGGTAGAGCAAAATCAACCAAAAAACAAAAACTCGCGAAAATGAAAGAAGGTATTTTCAATCTATCCAGTCATACATTAACTAATGAAGAAATTTGTGTTTTGAGTAGAGGGCTTTCATTTTGTCCCTCCAATAAACACAATATGTTTGAATTATTTGTTGACCTTAATAGGTTTGTTAGAAAGTTAAATTTACAAAGGTATTTTTGTGACAAAAAATTAGGGTCAACAAATCAGATTCCCATCATCACAAATGACATGCCTGAACGACCTGTTAGGGAAATTGTATATTGTGATCCTGAAGAATTTTGTGATTCACTATTTGATGATTACATACACTCTAACCTTGCACCCAGATCCAATTATAATCCCCCCACTACATGTCCTAATATTACTCTTTTTCAGAATTTAGTACTAGAAGATTTTGGAGCAATGAATTATCAGATTACTAAACACAATTTGAATGTGTTTGAACATAAAGCTCTTTCCAATCTGGCCAAAAACAAAGATCTAGTCATTAGACAGGCGGACAAGGGGGGAGGGATAGTTCTACAAGATATGCCAGATTATATTGCAGAAGCAAATAAGATTCTGTTAGATCCATGTTATTACAGGGAACTTACTTTTAACCCCACTTTGACATATATGGCCAGACTCACTAAACTAATAGATAAAGGCTTTTCAGAAGGGATTCTAAATAAAAAAGAGAGAGATTTTCTGGCACCTACATCCCCAAATTTGGCCTACTATTACCACCTCCCGAAAATACACAAAGACCCAATCTGTCCACCAGGGAGACCCATTATTTCGGGTATTGGAAATCTAACTTGCAATTTATCTGAATATGTAGACACCTATCTTAAAAAACCAGTTATGGGCCTAGAATCCTATATTAAAGATACCCCAGATCTCATATCCAAGATCTCTAAAATCGAAAAAGCAGGGCGTGATCTTATTTGGTGTACATGTGATGTATCCTCCCTATATTCAAATATAAGTCATGATCTGGGCTTGGATGCAATAGATGATTTTTTAAAAAGGGATCAATTTCTACCTTCCAATCAAAGACAATTTTTGTTGGAGGCTATATCTTTCGTGTTAAAACACAACTATTTTGTATATCAGGAAAGGTTTTTTCTACAAATCAAGGGAACGGCCATGGGCACCAGGTTTGCCCCTAGTTTTGCAAATTTGTTTATGGGGATATTTGAGGAGCAATACATTTACAAGTCTCCTATGGGGGCAAACCTGGTGTTCTACGGCCGTTTCATTGATGACCTGTTATTAATATGGAATGGTACAGAGGAATCTGCACAGGAATTTATTTCATCTTTAAATAACAACAATATGGGCCTAAAATTAACATCCAATATAAATAGAAATACCATAGAGTTTCTGGATTTAGTTTTAAGCTGGGATAATAGTGGACGAGTGACCACCAAAACATTTTTCAAATCAGTGGACACAAACAGCTATTTAAACTATAAAAGCAATCATTATAAGGCTTGGGTGAATAATATACCTTATAACCAATTTTCTAGGGTTCGTAGAAATTGTACATCTTTAAACACTTTTGATGATCAGGCAGATATCCTAAGGTCAAGATTTCTAGAAAAAGGTTACCCTAGAGACCTGGTAGAAGAAGGTTATAGAAAAGCTAGGATTAAAGATAGAGATGAGTTTTTTAATTTTAAAAAGAAATATGAAAGCACTGAAAATAAAAATAAAAATATTGGAGAAAAAGAATCTTGCAATGTAGAGTCTAAGCCTAATAATTTAAGATTTATCACTAAATTCACCAGTAACCACAATAAAATTAAACATATTCTACGCAAACACTGGTACATTTTACGCAATGATTGTATTCTTAAAAATATTTTGGAGGAGGTCCCCATATGCACTTTTAAGAGAGCTCCAACTCTAAAAAATAAATTAGCTCCGAGTAAGGTGGTAATGAACAAATATACTAAAGGGAGGAATACAAAAACAATTAAGGATAACTGGCCTATTGGAAAAAGGGTTTTTTTCGAGTGCAATCGACCTAATTGTGGTCTTTGCAGCTATACATCAGGAAGTAGGTTAAAATTTCAATCTTTTTCCACAAAGGAAGAATTTGAGATAAACTCTAGATTCACTTGCGACTCTAGTTATGTGGTATATCTCCTTGAATGCCAATGTGGGATTCAATATATCGGTAGGTCCTCAAGACCCCTAAAGAAAAGGTGGGGGGAGCACAACAGAAACATAAAAAATGGGGTTATGAACCATAGTGTCCCAAGACATAGTATAAACTGTCATGATGGACAAACAGATATCTTTAATATTTTTCCTTTGGAATTCATTGCTCCCAAATGGGGTAGAAACAGGCTGATCCACCTTAGACAGAGAGAGACATTTTGGATCTGGAAACTCAAGACTCTTACACCACATGGCTTAAATGAAAATATAGACATGGCCGCTTTTAATTGATTTTTAGATTATATATAAATATAGAATTACACTAGATCTGTTGATGAGGTAATCTTCATTGACAAAAACACTTGCAGCTAAACTAGATTTAATATATATTTAATATATATATATATATATATATATATATATATATATATATATATATATATATATATATATTGTCTAGTATCACGAAATTAATCAAGAGTTCTGGCAATAATAAGATATGTAGACTATAATTAATAGATATTTATTGGTTTTTTACTTTAGGTTTTTTATATTCTATTTTTAGATTTTTTTAGTTTAGATTTTATTATTTTAAAAATTATATATGGTTTGGATATACGGTGTAGATATTGAGATCTGGTTATACACTGTATAATGAGAACATGGATATCTATGTTCTATGTTAACAAAATGAAAATGCATGTTATAACATAATGATATTTATTTAGAAAATGTATTTAGATTTCTGTATATACGAAATATAGAGAAATTAATATATCCATTATTGCATCCATGATTTGTAAATGCATGAACAACGATCTTTAGTCCAATCTCAATAACTTCGAAAAATACTGAAAAATGGGGCGAATTAACAGTCTAGGTAATACTTAGCCATTATAACGTAACCAATGACACGCATGATGTGTTTATTTACAACTTTAAACCCCACTAATGCACATTGGAAGCTGATTTTATCCCCTTTATACATACGATAGAGGCATAACAAACCAAGCCCCTTGATAGTAACCTATCAACTTTCAGTTGGTTTTTCGAAGGCACTGATTGGCTAACGGACCTGAAGTTGCTCACGCATGCGCCCTGGGTCGGAGTAGACGCCGACAGGGGCTATAAAACTTTGCTACTTTGTATCTAAATATACACCTGAGGAAGCGGTCTTAGAAACCGGGAAACGCGTTGTGTAACATTGTTTTTAATAAACATTTTTTATTATACGAGTAGCACGGCATTTTTGGCATTTAATTTTCCTGGCCATTTATGCACTGATAAGTACACCTAGCTGAAGGTAAATCCCAAGGTGCTGTTTTGGAGCCATTGTGACCTGAACAATATAGCCCAGAGGAATACCGGTGAACGCAGTGAGCTGGACAGCTGATAAGTGTCCAGGAGGTCTTTGTGGCACTTCTCAAGTGCCCCATATCCTGTGAGTACATTTCAATATATGCGCTATTGGTAGTGATCACACTGATACACACTATTGTGGCACTTTTGTGTTTTTTGTTTCACACAGCATAATATTGAAGCAGTACTGGTTAAATACAGCTAGCTGGACGGCTGCAAACAGTTCAGAAAGCATTTGTGGCACTTCTCAAGTGCTGGAAATTTTGTAAGTAAGATTCTTTTGGGGGCTTGGCCTGCTGAAGTTAAAACGATACACACCATTTGGCGCCTCTTCTCTTTTTCTTTTTTAATTGTTCCGGTAACCACTGCAGCTGCTTTTTGGTTTGAGGCTCTAGAAGAGGCTCTTCAGATGGAGACCCCACTAGATGATATTTTATACAGAATTAAGGCTAATTCTTTTATTACAGACACCGCTTTTCATCTTGCTAAGTTGGCGGCAAAGAATTCAGGTTTTGCCATTTTAGCGCGAAGAGCGTTATGGCTTAAGTCCTGGTCAGCTGATGTGTCATCTAAGCTTTTGACCATCCCTTTCAAAGGTAAGACCCTATTCGGGCCTGCACTGAAGGAGATCAATTCAGACATCACTGGAGGGAAGGGTCATGCCCTCCCTCAAGATAAGTCAAATAAGACAAGGACAAAACAAAATAATTTTCGTCCCTTTCGAAACTTCAAGGGTGGTCCCGCTTCCTCTTCCCCTGCTGCAAAGCAAGAGGGGAACTTTGCTCAATCCAAGCCAACCTGGAGACCTAACCAGGCTTGGAACAAGGGTAAACAGGCCAAAAAGCCTGCTGCTGCCACTAAGATAGCGTGAAGGAGTAGCCCCCAATCCGGGAGCGGATCAAGTAGGGGCAGACTTTCTCTCTTTGCTCAGGCCTGGGCAAGAGACGTTCAGGACTTCTGGGCCGTAGAAATTGTAACCCAGGGGTATCTCCTAGATTTAAAAGATTCTCCTCCAAGGGGTAGGTTCCATCTTTCTCAATTGTCTGTAAACCAGACAAAAAGAGAGGCGTTCTTACGCTGTGTAGAAGACCTTTTTACCATGGGAGTGATCTGCTCAGTTCCAAAAACAGAACAGGGGCAAGGTTTCTACTCCAATCTGTTTGTGGTTCCCAAAAAAGATGGAACCTTTAGACCAATTCTAGATCTCAAGATCCTAAACCAATTCCTAAGAGTTCCATCCTTCAAGATGGAGACCATTCGGACTATTTTACCAATGATCCAGGAGGGTCAATATATGACTACCGTGGATTTAAAGGATGCGTATCTACACATTCCTATCCACAAAGATCATAACCAGTTCCTCAGGTTTGCCTTTCTGGACAGGCATTACCAGTTTGTGGCTCTTCCCTTCGGGTTGGCCACAGCGCCAAGAATCTTCACAAAGGTGCTAGGGTCCCTTCTGGCGGTCCTAAGGCAGAGGGGCATAACAGTGGCACCTTATCTAGATGACATCTTAATTCAAGCGTCGACTTTCCAACTTGCCAAGTCTCACACGGACTTAGTGTTGGGTTGAAGGTGAACGTGAAAAAGAGTTCTCTTATTCCTTTCACAAGAGTTCCATTCCTGGGAACTCTGATAGATTCGGGGATATGAAAATATTTCTGACGGAGGTCAGGAAATCAAAGTTTTAACCACCTGCTGAGCTCTTCATTCCATTCCTCGGCCGTCAGTGGCTCAGTGTATGGAGGTAATCGGACTTATGGTAGCGGCAATGGACATAGTTCCATTTGCTCGCTTGCATCTCAGACCACTGTAACTATGCATGCTCAAACAGTGGAATGGGGATTATGCAGATTTATCTCCTCAGATAAATCTGGATCAAGAGACCAGAGACTCTTCTTTGGTGGTTGTCAATAGTGATGTCGCGAATAGTTTAGTTTAGATCGCATATGTTCGCCCGCCGCGGCGAACGCGAACATGCTATGTTTGCCGCGGCGGGCGAACATATGCGATGTTCGATCCGCCCCCTATTCGTCATCATTGAGTAATACTTTGACCCTCTACCTCACAGTGAGAAGACACATTCCAGCCAATCAGCAGCAGACACTCCCTCCCAGACCCTCCTACCTCCTGGACAGCATCAATTTTAGATTAATTTGGAAGCTGCATTCTTAGTGAGAGGAGGGACATGTTACGGTTGCCTCCAGGCTGGCTGGAAGTTGGACCGTAGAAAAGGATGCTCCTAGCGCTCACCAAAGGAGCAGCAGCACCGTAGACTCTATAACTGCTGCGTAGCCACCATAAGTAATGCAGACTCTATGAACAACCACTGCTGGGCTGGTATCTCGCCGTCTGCTCTGTGCCCTGGACCTATGACCAGGCTCCAGTAGGTGAACCTCTTCCTTCTGTAGCAATCCCTGTAGCTAAGGGAGTATGAAGAGCATAGCAATCCCTGTAGTGATTTTAAGCTGTATCCTACAAACATGAGTCAAAGCTTCAAGTTAGAGGGTCAACATAGGTCTGATGTGCTGGAGCACACAGCCTCCTTTTTATTGAGGTTACATGCAAACAGGACACTCTCAGGGGGAGGCATAAAATCCCCCATCACACATTTGATATTAGATAGAGAGACACTCTCTTTGACAGGCCACAACATTTACTTCAGCAGATAACATTACACACAATAAAACAATGCAGTCCACCTTATCAATACTAGTCTGATTAGACAATGGGAAAGTTGATCACTAAACCTAATTAGAGCTAATCCAAGCAGACTTGTATTTAGAATAGGTTTCTTGAAGCTGAACAAAATTTAACTCTTAATGGCACACAATGAAACTGAACCAAGTGGGAGAAAGCCAGGGACAAGTCATTTCACAGGTCTGGGGACATAGTCTTAAAGGGGGCATTGTTCACCAAAGTCACAATATGTCCCCAGACGGTTCCCAAAGGGCCACACACACCCAACAAAAGTTAATAGGTTTTCAGGGGCACAATCTTCCAGGGGCCATAGTCATGTGGAAGGAGGCTGGCAAATAGGCTTCTCCAAAATCCAGGGAAGCAGGGCAATTTTCCATTTAAAGGGCCAGTTACAAACAGCAGTTTGTAACAGGACAGTGTAGCTACTGCTGATTTAATAGGGAAATTGATAGCTAGGCTAGTGTATTCAGTGTCCACTACAGTCCTGAAGGACTCATCTGATCTCTGCTGTAAGGACAGCACCCCAAAAAGCCCTTTTTAGGTCTAGAACATCAGTCTGTTTTTTTTTCTTCCTGTGTAATCTAATTGCAGTTGCCTGCCTGCCTGCCAAGCCACTTGCCCAGTGCCACCACTCATATCTGGTGTAACAGTAGTGTAAATTATAAAAAAAAAACTTTTTTGACTGTGAAACATCAGTCTGCTAGTGTAATCTAATTTCAGTTGCCTGCCTGCCAGAATGTGTGCCAGACCCACTTGCCCAGTGCCACCACTCATATCTGGTGTAACAGTAGTGTAAATTTAAAAAAAACAACTTTTTTGACTGTGAAACATCAGTCTGCTAGTGTAATCTTATTGCAGTTGCCTGCCTGCCAGCATGTGTGCCAGGCTCACAGCGTATACTGTGCCCACTTGCCCAGTGCCACCACTCATATCTGGTGTAACAGTAGTGTAAATTAAAAAAAAAAAAAAATTTGACTGTGAAACATCAGTCTGCGCGTGTAATCTAATTGCAGTTGCCTGCCTGCCAGCGTGTGTGCCAGGCCCACTTGCCCAGTGCCACCACTCATATCTGGTGTAAAAGTAGTGTAAATTTAAAAAAAAAACTTTTTGACTATGAAACATCAGTCTGCTAGTGTAATCTAATTGCAGTTGCCTGCCTGCCAGCGTGTGTGCCAGGCTCACAGCGTATACTGTGCCCACTTGCCCAGTGCCACCACTCATATCTGGTGTAACAGTAGTGTAAATTTAAAAAAAACAAACTTTTTTGACTTTGAAACATCAGTCTGCTTGTGTAATCTAATTGCAGATGCCTGCCAGCGTGTGTGCCAGGCTCACAGCGTATACTGTGCCCACTTGCCCAGTGCCACCACTCATATCTTGTTTAATAGTAGTGCAAGTGTACATTTAAAAAAAAAAAAAAAAAAACTTTTTGGACTGTGAAACATCAGTCTGCTTTTTTTGTGTCAGGCTCACAGCGTATACTGTGCCCACTTGTCCAGTGCAACCACTCATATCTTGTTTAATAGTAGTGTAAGTGTACAGCAAATTGTATTGGCAGAACAGGAATATGGGTAGGAATTGGAGGTATCGGTTTAAGTATCAGTGCTTTTGCACGAGTACAAGTACTCATGCAAATAACTTGGTATCGGCACCGATACCAATACTAGTATCGGTGCAACCCTAATTATAACTATTAGTTAAATCCAATGATACAAAAACGTATTTGAATCTTCAAATATAAAAACATATGTATCAAATAAACTTGTAACAAATTCTTGATGAGTGACAATAAATGCAAAAAAATATAACAATGAAAACAAGTGTGAAATTTCAGGAAAAATATATCAGTGTCCAGAAAAAATGTTCAATTCACAAATAAAAAGGATATGATAATTTGGATTATTCAGATGCTTGGCATGCTCCACTTGTGTCCACTATGTGGTGGGTCAGGATATCTAGGAGGAGGAGAAGACAAGGTGTAAATCGTGTACATAAGAAGAAGAATATTATGTGATAAAACTACTCACAAACAGAGTGGCACCTTGAGTGAACTAGGTGCATGCAGGCAGACTGACATTCGGTGTCCAGCAGTCAGTACGCCGGGGGTCTCACCCGGGAGACCTGTGGAGGGGGGGTAAGCAGCTGTGAAGATGAAGGTGCCGAATAACCAACGGAGGTGTTCAATGAGCTGTGGTATTCTCCCCAAGAAACACTGCTCACACGATCGAGCTCTGTCCCAAACAGACTGACAGCATCAGTGCAAAGACATATAATGGTCTTTGTCCCACTGAAATAAAAGGAACTGCAAGCAGCTACGAAAAGATACAAAAACCGGGTCTTGGCTTCAAATCTTTACTATTTATTTTGCTACGCGTTTCTCAGTCCAAAAGGACCGTTTCATCAGTCTGCTAGTGTAATCTAATTGCAGTTGCCTGCCTGCCACTGTGTGTGTCAGGCCCACTTGCCCAGTGCCACCACTCATATCTGGTGTAACAGTAGTGTAAATTTAAAAAAAAAACAAAAAAAAAAACTTTTTTGACTGTGAAACATCAGTCTGCTAGTGTAATCTAATTGCAGTTGCCTGCCAGCATGTGTGCCAGGCTCACAGCGTATACTGTGCCCACTTGCCCAGTGCCACCACTCATATCTTGTTTAATAGTAGTGTAAGTGTACATTTAATAAAAAATGACAGGCAGAGGCAGGCCACCTCGCAGGAGCCATCATGGTCGTGGTGCTGTGATTCCCTTTGGCCCTAGAATAATGCCCAGTGTTCAGAGGCCACGTACCATGAACTCGAAAAGTTCTGAGGACATAGTTGACTTTTTAACACAGGACACCCAATCTTCTATAGCTTCTGCTGCGAACCTTGATGCACCATCCTCCTCCAGCTTATCTTCAGGCAGCACCTCTCAAGTTACCACTCGCCCTCCTGCCGCCAACACTAGCACCACAGCCGCTTCACTTGATCTATCAGAGGAGTTATTTACACATCAGTTGGAAGAAATGAGTGATGCACAACCATTATTGCCAGAGGATGTAGATAACAGGGATATGTCTCAGTCAGGCAGCATTACACACATGGACGTACGGTGTGATGATGATGTTGTTGTACCTGCTGCGGGAGTTTGGTCTGTCACTGTGAAGCGGGCGTAACCCTTACACTGCCTGATCGATACAACATCATACCTGATGTTTTAAAGCACTTTATTCCAAACAATTTAGGAATGTTAGATGATTTATGCACTTTATGGATTAAAACCAGACTCTGCATCAACTATGTAGTTTTCCATGGGAGTTTTGCCATGGATCCCCCTCCGGCATGCCACAGTCCAGGTGTTAGTCCCCTTGAAACAACTTTCCCATCACTATTTTGGCCAGAAAGAGTCCCTGTGGGTTTTAAAATTTGCCTGCCCATTGAAGTCTATGGGGGTTCGCCTGCTTGGGAACTTTTGAGGGAGTTCGCGTTCGCAGTTCGCGAACCCAAATTGTTAGGTTCGCGACATCACTAGTTGTCAAAGGATCACCTGTCCAGGGGAATGTGTTTCCGCAGGCCAGCGTGAGTTATTGTGACGACGGACGCCAGCCTACTGGGCTGGGGTGCAGTGTGGAATTCCCTGAAAGCACAGGGTTTGTGGACACATTAGGAGGCCCTCCTACCGATAAATATTCTGGAATTAAGAGCGATATTCAATGCTCTTCAGGCGTGGCCTCAGCTGGCTTCGGCCGGATTCATCAGCTTTCAGTCGGACAACATCACGACTGTAGCTTATATCAATCATCAGGGGGAACAAGGAGTTCCTTGGCGATGATAGAAATTTCCAGGATAATCCGATGGGCAGAGACTCACTCTTGCCATCTATCAGCGATCTATGTCCCAGGGGTGGAGAACTGGGAGGCAGATTTTCTAAGTCGTCAGACTTTTCATCCGGGGGAGTGGGAGCTCCATCCCGAGGTGTTTGCTCAACTGGTTCAGCTATGGGGCACACCAGAATTGGATCTGATGGCATCTCTTCAGAACGCCAAACTTCCTTGTTACGGATCCAGGTCAAGGGATCTTCAGGCAGTACTGATAGATGCTCTAGCAGTACCCTGGTCGTTCAACCTGGCTTATGTGTTTCCTCCATTCCCTCTCCTTCTGCGTCTGATTGCCAGAATCAAACAGGAGAGAGCTTTGGTGATTTTGATAGCGCCTGCGTGGCCATGCAGGACTTGGTATGTAGACCTGGTGGACATGTCATCTCTGCCACTATGGACTCTGCCACTGAGACGGGACCTTTTGATTCAAGGTCCATTCAAGCATCCAAATCTAATTTCTCTGCAACTGACTGCTTGGAGATTGAACGCTTGATTTTATCAAAGCAGGGTTTCTCTGAGTCGGTCATAGATACCTTGATTCAGGCTCGAAAGCCTGTCACCAGGAAGATCTATCATAAGATATGGCGTAAATATCTTTTTGGTGTGAATCCAAAGGCTACTTATGGAGTAAGATCAGGATTCCTAGGATTTTGTCTTTTCTCCAAGAAGGATTGGAGAAAGGATTGTCCGCTAGTTTCTTAAAGGGATAGATATCTGCTTTGTCTATTCTGTTGCACAAGCGTCTGGCAGATGTCCCAGACATTCGGGCTTTTTGTCAGGCTTTAGTTAGAATTAAGCCTGTGTTTACACCTGTTGCTCTGCCATGGAGTCTCAATTCAGTTCTTAAAGTTCTTCAGGGGGTACCGGTTGAACCCATGCATTCCATAGATATTAAGCTTCTATCTTGGAAAGTTCTGTTTCTAGTTGCTATCTCTTCAGCTCGAAGAGTTTCTGAACTATCTGCATTACAATGTGACTCACCTTATCTTGTTTTCCATGCTGATAAGGTGGTTTTGCGTACCAAACCTGGGTTCCTCCCTAAGGTTGTTGTAACAGGAATATCAATCAGGAAATTGTTGTTCCTTCTCTGTGTCCTAATCCTTCTTCTAAGAAGGACCGTCTGTTGCACAACTTGGACGTGGTTCGTGCCTTGAAGCTTTATTTGCAGGCAACCAAAGATTTTCGCCAATCATCTTTGTTTGTTGTCTATGCTGGAAAGCATAGAGGTCAAAAGGCTACTGCTACCTCTCTTTCCTTTTGGCTGAAAAGCATCATCCGTTTGGCTTATAAGACTGCTGGACAGCAGCCTCCTGAAAGAATTACAGCTCACTCCACTAGAGCGGTGGCTTCCACATGGGCTTTTAAAAATGATGCTTCTGTTGAACAGATTTGTAAGGCTGCGACTCGGTCTTCTCTTCATACCTTTTCCAAATTTTCCAAATTTGATACTTTTGCTTCTTCGGAGGCTATTTTTGGGAGAAAGGTTTTGCAAGCAGTGGTGCCTTCCGTTTAGGTTCCTGTCTTGTCCCTCCCTTCATCCTTGTCCTAAAGCTTTGGTATTGGTATCCCACAAGTTAGGATGAATCCGTGGACTCGGTACATCTTGCAAAAGAAAACAGAATTTATGCTTACCTGATAAATTTCTTTCTTTTGCGAAGTCCACGGCCCGCCCTGTCTATTCAAGACAGATAGTATTTTTTATGTAAACTTCAGTCACCTCTGCACCTTATAGTTTCTCCTTTTCTTCCTTGGCCTTCGGTCGAATGACTGGGGGGGTGGAGTTAAGGGGGGAGCTATATGGACAGCTCTGCTGTGGTGCTCTCTTTGCTACTTCCTTTCAGGAAGGACAATATCCCACAAGTTAGGATGAATCCGTGGACTCGGTACATCGCAAAATTTATCAGGTAAGCATAAGATCTGTTTTCCTCCAAAAAGCCAAGAGCAAAACATGGTGTGTAAGTATTCTTCATCAGTGTTTAATTTCTTCAGCAATGTGTAATAATGCTTGAAAACACTCACCTCTCTCTCTCTCTCTCTCTCTCGAGCACTTCTGAGGTAACCCAAACTAGAGCTACACATCCTACCCCCCTCTAAACTAAACCCCATAAATTACAATAAAATGTAAAAAATTGTATGCTAAAAATTAAAATTCTAAATAAAAAAAAACCATGCTAACTAAATCCGTTTTTACTCACCATGCGAAAATCTGACTCCTCTTCATGCATGCTGGGGTCCTCTTCATCCTGGGTCCAGACACCAGGGGTCCATCTTCATGGAGACGGACTTCAGTGCCCTCTTCAGCCACCTTTGCTCCGCAATCTTCATCAATGCCATGGTCCTGTTCATCCAAGGTTCAGGTGCTTGGGAGCCATCTTCGTGATGACGGAGGAAGACTTTGGCGGCCTCTTCTGCTGCCTACGCTCCGCATCTTCTTTTTTCTAGTTTTTAGCTCTCTTCCTAGAGCCCTCGTCTTCATGTGGTTGCCAGCGCACACTGAATTTCAGGATGCGTGGAACCCCTTTATATAGGGGTATCCTGTTATCCCTATTGGCTGATTTTTAATTAACCAATCCCTATTGGCTGATTTTTAATCAGCCAATGTCAGGGTTTCACCCTGACTTTGCTTGTTGTTTACAGTTTTTGTTATGGCTTCCATTTCTCTCACCTGTTTTTTCTCCTTGCCTGAAGCAGAGTGTGTAACATCATCAGTGAGAGACAGGTTGCCATTATCACTTTTTACCTGTCTGAATGATTATGTCATCACTTAAGTCTCTGATTTCTCTGTGAGTTCCTGTGTTCCTGACTCTGTATGTAACCTGTCTTGTTTGACGTCCCTTCTGGTTCCTGATCCCTGGCTTTTTCCTGACTTTGCTGATCTTTGTGTTCCTGACCTCAGCTTGTCTGAATACTCGCTTTGGTTCCTGACGCGGCTTGTCTGACTTCCCGCTCTGGCTTTGTCTCCTGGCTTGTCTTTTTTGGCTTTTGTACTCGTTATAATTTGTTTTTTTTTATAATACAGATGTGATTATTTAGCATTTCTAGAAATAGCTTGTACAGTCAAGTTGGCCAACTTAGTACGCAGTTAAATCAATTATGTACACTATTTACTAATGAGTCAAGCTTTGACGGCTCAGCACCCTAATAATCCTTTTTCAGGAGTACAGCCAGTGGCCAGCAGCGGGCCACAGGCACAGTCATAAATACTCCGGTTTTACCTGAGATAGGGGGGAGAGATATACCAGGTGAAATAATCAATGTCAATAATGGTGCTAATCATGTTCTCTCCCTACAACCCAGAAACTGACGGCCTAGCTATGATGACAGACAGCCTCAGCCTGGAAGCTCTAACAAATCTCTTCTTTTGCAGTTGACCCCTAACCTTATTCCCACAGATGCAGTACACAGGAACACGGTCAGCCCTATTATAGAAGAAGTGACGGGTAAGAATGAAAATTCTTCTGCATCAGGTAATGTGGCGGATTCAGGTAACTCGTGGCGAAGCCCACAGATGTGTAAACATGCAAATTTTATGTGTGAAATGGTAGGACCTGCAGGGAGATTTTATGTATTAGCTGGGCTCCAGGATTCACTTTCCATCCCTATCATAGGATTAATTGATACTGATCTCAGGCAACTATTTTATCTCACAGGTACTGCAGCTAAATGAGCTAACACCCACAAACCTAAACTAAAGAAATTTGATGGTTCACTGATAGGTGTTGGGGGTGAATCTCTCAAAGTGTGGGGTACTGTATGGTTAAAGCTAAAGCTGGGGAACAGGGTAATAAGACACCCTGTCATTATAGTGGATTTGCCAACTGATCGGTTAATTATTAGTAGCGACCTTCTTAAGCGATTAAGTACCATAATTGATTGTATAAATAACCTCTTAAGGACCAGGCCATTTTTCAATTTCTTTCCCTTAAGGACCAGGGCTATTTTTACATATCTGCGATGTTTCTGTTTAGCTGTAATTTCTTTTACAAGATATGACAAGTCCACGGATTTCATCCTTACTTATGGGATATCGCCTCCTGGTCAGCAGGAGGAGGCAAAGAGCACCACAGCAGAGCTGTATATATAGCCACTTCCCTCCCACTCCAGTCATTCTCTTTGCCTGCGTTAGTGATAGGAAGAGGCAGAGTGAGGCGTTAGTTATAGATTCTTCAATCAAGATTTTATTATTTTTAATGTGGTGCCGAAGTTTGCTACTTTGTTCTGGGGTGTAGCTTAGACCAGATCAGTCTCTTCAGTACAAAAAGAGAAACATTTGGTGGCTTTAAAGCAATGGGAACTTGTGGGACATTATTCTCACTGCGCCTCCCATACATGTTTTGCTACCCTACCTGCAAAAGTCTGAGGGAAGAGAGAGACTCAGTACTTTTTGTTATTTCCACAGGCCACTGTGAGGAGATCTTAAGGGCCTCGCAAGCCGGGTGGACTGCCTTACTGCCGGGCAGGGTTATCAGGTAAGTGCTGAATTTTGTTTTCTGCGGTAGGTACACAGAAATATTTGGCACTATATTTATATATAAATATATGTTTATGGGTACCTGTATCCCTAAGAGGGGGTACGTTTTTTGGGAAGTTACTGTACGGAGTGGCTCTATTTTTACACTTTCGTCATGCTCCCTGATCCCTTCGGCTTGTGTTACTAAAGAAGGCAGCCGACAGGGCGGGTGAGTCTGTTTTCAGCAGTTTTACATATTGGGTTCATGTCCCTGCTCCTAATGCTTGGCGATACTGCCATAGGGGAGATTTAGGTTTGTTCGGCATGAAACATGCAGGCTGCGTGTCCCAACTCCCGTCAGCGTTAATGGCTGACAGGGAGGTTTATTTCTCTCTAGTATGGGTGTTCAGTTGGAATATCCCTACTTGCAAGGGCTTACGGTCCTAAGATTCTGAGAGATTTGCACGACCGCTTGACAGGGTATTTTTATTTAGTATGCACTTTTTTTGGATGTATGTTACCGGCGGCTTACAATGATAAAGGTAGCAGCCATCACTATGCTAATTCAGCTTGAGTGTGTGAGGCCGAATGCATGTTCCTGCTCCCTTCGGGTATAATGCTAAATCAGTAGCCTACACAGAGGTTTGTTTCTGTTACGTTCTACTGTGTGCATGACTGTTACATGTCCCTGTTCCCAATGGATGATTGGTGCATGTTTGATTTCCTTCGGCTTACAGAAATTAACAGCTGATTGGGAGTGTTATACGGTTTTCACATGATAATGTTCTGGTGTGTACTTCACTCCCTATGCCTTCTAATACTAATTTTAGCAGCCGCACAGGGATGTTTTTGTTATCTCTGCATGAGTATGCTTAAACGATATATATATATCCCTGCTGCTCACGGCTCTCATTAATAAACTAGTAGCCGAGGGGAGGGTTCTTCTCTTCGGACTCCTTTTTGGTAGTTGGCAGGAGAATTTTGATAATTTATGCTGACTGTGTAATTGAACATTCAAGGTTCCCAATGACTTGTTTTCACTCTGGAGCATACTGGGAGATTTGTTTACTACTATTATATACCCACGAGGGTTGTTAGTTCTCCCGGCGGTTTCATTTTCTTATACTTGAGTCGCCCGGGAAATTTAGTGACATATGCCCACGATGGGTGGGGCTAAGATCTGTGCCTTTTTGTTTACACACCTTTGGCTTTGGCTGACAGTCGCCAGCCGCCTTCTCTGCTTGTTCAGCAGAGAGGCTCTTGGCACTGTTTAGAAGGAATTTTGTTACGTGCTTGATTTAGCAACTTCACAAACAGCTCTACTGTGGGACGCCTTCTTGCTGCGTTAGATTAAAATATGCAGCAGAAAAGTTTGCACAAACACACAGAAACTGAGAGTGTTCTTTCCTAATTAGGACTAATTGTTCCATCCGGTGGAGATTTATTACTATATGTTACATACAGTAGTGCATGCTAACTCAAATATTAAGCAGCTCACAGAGCCTGCTATTCAATATTCTCATATATTTTGATATATCATTTTCAATCACAGTAATTCACTTTGTTTTGGCAATGAGTGAACTGAAGGTGACTGGATGGTTATGTCCTTATTCTAATGTGGAGCATGCAAGGAATTTTTCTATTCCACATGTACTCAGGTCCATTCTTGTCTCAGCAGCTACAAGAAGTGTTCTGACATTGTTTAATATTTTAAGCAGGTTTATTATCTGTACTTGTCTTAAGCACTTGGCATCCTTTTCCAGGGGCCTTGCTTTCTACTGGCCATCGCTGCCCCTTTTTTGAGTAAGCGTTGTCGGTTCTCCCTTGCTGCAGGAAGCGCAAGGGGAACTATAAGAGTTTTGTGAGTGAGGTTTCTTTCACAACAGCCTTTCCTCCTTCCGAGGTCGATAAATGAACCGCGCCTTGAGACCCTTATGGGCCCTTAGCCATGCTTTACAAGTACCCAATACATACATGCATGTATTTTAAGTGGTTGCTATTCCAGGATATAAGTACCCAAAAGAAACTGTCTAGTTCACTTGGAGTTCCCGCCAATTTTTGATCAGGGATAAATGCCCCAAGAAGTCTGCTGCTGTTCCAAGTCAGCATGAAGGGGTTACTACCGGCTCCGGTCCGGATAAGAAGTGAGGCGTTCTTAACTTGTGTACGAGTCCTCTTTTACATGAGATACTTGGTCCCGTCCCCATACTGGAACAGGGGGGGGGGCTTCTTCACTTCTGTTTTTGTATTTCCAGAGAGGAGGGAGCCCTCAGACCTATTTTAGGCTTCAGGAGTATCAACAAGTTTCTCGCAGTTCCATCATTTTGGATGGACATTATCGCTCTATCCTTCCATTGATCCAGGAGAGTCAATTTCTGACAACATTGGATCTAAAAGATGTATATCTGCTTGTGTCTATCACAGGGTTCTTCACTAGTTCCTGAGATTTACCTTTCTGGACAAACATTTTCAGTTTGTGGCTCGTCGTTTCGGTCTAGCCACGGCTCCCAGAATTTCCTTGAAGATTCTGGGGTCTCTGCCGGTGGTTCTGTGACCGCGGGACTTTGCAGTGGTGCCTTATCTGAACGATATTCTTATCCAGGCATCTTCCTATCTTCTAGCAAAGTCTCATACGGACGTTGTTCTGTCCTTTCTGAGGACTCACGGGTGGAAGGTGAATCTAGAAAAAAGTTCACTAATTCCACAGACAAGGGTTCCTTTCCTGGGAACTCTAATAGACTCTACATCCATGAAAATCTTCTTGACGGAAGTCAGAAAGTTAAAGATTCTGAATACATGCCGATCCCTTCAGTCCAATCCTCGGCCATCAGTGGCTCAGTGCATGGAGGTAATTGGATTGATGGTGGCGGCAATGGACATCATTCCGTTTGCTTGTTTTCATCTCAGACCTCTACAACTGAGCATGCTCAGACAGTGGAATGGAGATTATGCAAATTTGTCTCCTCAGATAGATCTGGATCAGGAGACAAGAGACTCTCTTCTTTGGTGGTTGTCACAGGATCATCTGTCCCAAGGGACTTGCTTCCGCAGACCTTCATGGGTGATAGTGAAAATGGACGCCAGTCTACTAGGATGGGGTGCAGTCTGGAATTCCCTGAAGGCTCAGGGTGTGTGGACTCGGTCGGAGTCTCTAATTCCAATCAATATTCTGGAGTTGAGGGCAATATTCAATGCTCTTCAGGCTTCAGCAAAGTTCATCCGATTTCAGTCGGACAACATCAAGACTGTGGCTTACAACAATCATCAGGGAGGAACAAGGAGTTCCTTAGCGATGACAGAAGTATCCAAGATAATTCGGTGGGCGGAGGCTCACTCTTGTTATCTGTCAGCAATTTACATCCCAGGAGTGGACAACTGGGAAGCGAATTTTTTGAGCAGACAGACGTTTTCATCCAGGGAAATGGGAACTCCATCCGGAGGTCTTTGCCACCCTGATTCTCAGATGGGGCAGACCGGAGCTGGATCTTATGACATCTCATCAGAATGCCAAGCTCCCGAGATACGGATCCAGGTCCAGGGATCCTCAGGCCGAACTGATAGGTGCCTTGGCAGTGCCTTGGTCGTTCAACCTAGCTTATGTGTTTCCACCGTTTGCTCTCCTTCCCCGGGTAATTGATCGGATTAAACAGGAGAGGGCCTCTGTGATTCTCATCGCTCCTGCGTGGCCTCGCAGGACTTCGTATGCCAATCTGGTGGACATGTCCTCTCTGCCACCGTGGAAGCTTCCATTGAAGCAGGACCTTCTCATTCAGGCAACCTTCCATCATCCGAATCTAGTTTCTCTGCACAAGCGTCTAGCAGATGTTCCAGATGTTCAATCTTTTTGTCAGGCTCTGACTAAAATCAGACCTGTGTTAGACCAATTGCTCCTCCTTGGAGTTTGAATTTAGTTCTTAATGTTCTTCAAGGGGGTTCGTTTGAACCTATGCATTCCATAGATATTAAGTTATTATCTTGGAAAGTTTTATTTTTGGCTGCTATTTCTTCTGCTCGCAGAGTTTCTGAGCTTTCGGCATTACAATGTGATTCTCCTTATTTTATTTTCCATTCTGATAAGGTGGTGTTACGTACCAAACCTGGTTTTCTTCCTAAGGTTGTTTCTAGCAAGAATATTAATCAGGAAATTGTTGTTCCTTCCTGAGAAGGAGCGTCTGTTACATAATTTGGACGTAGTCCGTTCCCTGAAGTTTTACTTGCAGGCGACTAAGGAATTTCGTCAATCATCTTCATTATTTGTTGTCTTTTCTGGGAAACGTAGAGGTCAGAAAGCTACGGCTACCTCTTTCTTTTTGGCTGAGGAGTATCATCCGTTTTGCATATGAGACTGCTGGACGGCAGCTTCCTGAACAAATTACGGCTCATTCCACTATGGCTGTGGCTTCCTATGGCTGTGGCTTCCTCATGGGCTTTAAAAAATGATGCTTCTGTTGAACAGATTTGCAATTTTCTCTTCACACTTTTTCCAAATTTTACAAATTTGATAATTTTGCCTCGTCCGAGGCTGTTTTTGAGAGAAAGGTTCTTCAAGCAGTGGTGCCTTCCATTTAGGTTCCTGTCTTGTCCCTCCCTTTCATCCGTGTCCTATAGCTTTGGTATTGTATCCCATAAGTAAGGATGAAATCCGTGGACTCATCATATCTTGTAAAAGTAGAGGAAATTTATGCTTACCTGATAAATTTATTTCTTTTACGATATGACGAGTCCATGGCCCACTCTTTCATTTTCTGAGACAGGTCTTTATTTTTGTTAAACTTCAGTCACCTCTGCACCTTGGCTTTTCCTTTCTCTTCCTAACTTCGGTCGAATGACTGGAGTGGGAGGGATGGGAGGAGCTATATATGCAGCTCTGCTGTGGTGCTCTTTGCCTCCTCCTGCTGACCAGGAGGCGATATCCCATAAGTAAGGGTGAAATCCGTGGACTCATTATCAGGTAAGCATAAATTTCCTTTTTCCTCTTACTCATTTACTGTACCCACAGTATATAATATGTGTACCCACACATATTATATACTGTTTTTTTCGCCATTAAATGGACTTTCTAGGGATACCATTATTTTCATTGTGTATTATAATATACTATAAAAAAATATAAAATATGAGGAAAAAAACACACTTTTTTCTAACTTTGACCAAAATCTGTTACACATCTACAAC
Organism: Bombina bombina; assembly: GCF_027579735.1. Taxonomy (NCBI): domain Eukaryota; kingdom Metazoa; phylum Chordata; class Amphibia; order Anura; family Bombinatoridae; genus Bombina; species Bombina bombina. The sequence goes on along the minus strand of NC_069499.1, from coordinate 35,397,236 downwards.
CACCAAAAAACACCCATGCTAAATAGTTTATAAATTTTGTCCTGAGTTTAGAAATACTCAATGTTTACATGTTCTTTGCTTTTTTTGCAAGTTATAGGGCAATAAATACAAGTAGCACTTTGTTATTTCCAAACCACTTTTTTTCAAAATTAGCGCTAGTTACATGTGGACACTGATATCTTTCAGGAATCCCTGAATATCCCTTGACATGTACATTTTTGTTTTTAGAAGACATCCCAAAGTATTGATCAAGGCCCATTATGGTATATTTCATGCCAGCATTTCACCACCAAATGCGATCAAATAAAAAAAATCGTTCACTTTTTCACAATTTTTTTCACAATTTTTTTCACAAACTTTAGGTTTCTCACTGAAATTATTTACAAACAACTTGTGCAATTATGGCACAAATGGTTGTAAATGCTTCTCTGGGATCCCCTTTGTTCAGAAATAGCAGACATATATGGCTTTGGCGTTGCTGTTTGGTAATTAGAAGGCCGCTAAATGCCACTGCGCATCACATGTGTATTATGCCCAGCAGTGAAGGGGTTAACCTTTTAATGCCGTTGTATTCCGTCACAACGGCACTGGGCTTTAAAGCCGTTATGACGGAATACAACGTCATTGCAAATGATTGTCCTGAAGCCTACTAGGCTTGCAGGATTTGATCGCGGCCTGGAGGGCATTCCTAGTGTCTTAGGGACGCCCCCCAGACCTGATGCCATTGCACGATCGCGTGATTTCAATTTGTCTACATCGGAACGCTGTTTCGATGTAGACTTTTAGCCCAGTCATGAAAGGGTTAATTTTAGCTTTTGTGTAGTGTAGTACACAACCCCAAGTATTGATCCAGGCCCATCTTGGTATATTTCATGCCACCATTTCACCGTCAAATGCGATATATTGACGAACAGCTTGTGCAATTATGGCATAAATGGTTGTAAATGCTTCTCTGGGATCCCCTTTGTTCAGAAATAGCAGACATATATGGCTTTGGCGTTGCTTTTTGGTAATTAGAAGGCTGCTAAATGCTGCTGCGCATCACACATGTATTATGCCCAGCAGTGCCGGGGTTAATTAGGTAGCTTGCAGGGTTAATTTTAGCTTTGGTGTAGAGATCAGCCTCCCACCTGACACATCACACCCCCTGATCCCTCCCAAACGGCTCTCTTCCCTCCCCCACCCCACAATTGTCCCCCCATCTTAAGTACTGGCAGAAAGTCTGCCAGTACTAAAATAAAAAGTTATCTTTTTTGTTTTTGTTTTTTAAATAGCATTTACTTATGCTACTGTGCAGGGTCCCCCCTTAGCCCCCAACCTCCCTGACCCCCCTAAACAGATCTCTAACTCTCCCCCTCTACCTTATTTGGAGCCATATTGGGTACTGTCTGCCAGTACCCAGTTTATAATATATATATATATATATATATATATATATATATATATATATATTTTATTTTTATTTTTTTCTGTAGTGTAGCATACCCCCCAAAACCATCCTCCCAGATCCCTTAGCTATTTAGTAACCCATTCCCTCCCCGTAGTGTATTAGTATTAATTTTTTTTTCTGTAGTGCAGCGGTTCCCACCCCGCCCGCGCCCGGCCACCACCCCCCGAGAACACACGTCCGTGTGCTTCCCCAGCGACCATGCCCCCGATCCTGACCCCTCTTAGTCCAAAAAGCCATCGATGGCCGCCCACCCGCATCCCACTTCGGCTGCCACCCACCAACGATTTTTGGCCATCGATATCCGGTGCAGAGAGGGCCACAGAGTGGCTCTCTCTTCACCGGAGGGGTAAGAAGGGTTATTGCAGGATGCCTCCATATCGAGGCATCACTGCAATAACTGGAAAGTGGCTGGAAGCAATCGGGATCGCTTCCTGCCACTTTAAACCCCTAATGTTGTATAGGGTACATCGCTGGTCTTTAAAGACCAGTTTGTGTAAGACGTACCCTGTACGACATGAGTCGTTAAGGGGATAATATTATTTGGTCGCAAGTTAAACAACCTATTAATTAAAAGTAAAAGTAAAGTAAAAAACCTATTAATTATCAGTGGTCCAACATACCTCCCAAAAGACATAAGTGTCATGTGGTGGAAGAGAAGCCAGATGCTGTGGAGGTTCAGTTCAGAAATAGCTCTGCATCTGAGATAACGGTCCTTCAAATAGATGGTCAGACTCCCCTAAGTGGCTCTGATGGTAATACCATTAAAATTTCGCCTGTGAAGATCGCCAAAATTTCCCTAGACAACTGTGATATACCTTAAAAGGTATATCCCTCCCATCTACTTCCTCTCCTTATTTAAGCACTTTTCTCCAACATTGGTGTGTCCGGTCCACGGCGTCATCCTTACTTGTGGGAATATCTCTTCCCCAACAGGAAATGGCAAAGAGTCCCAGCAAAGCTGGCCATATAGTCCCTCCTCGGCTCCGCCCACCCCAGTCATTCTCTTTGCCGTTGCACAGGCAACATCTCCACGGAGATGGTTAAGAGTATGTGGTGTTTAGTTGTAGTTTTTTTTATTCTACTATCAAGAGTTTGTTATTTTAAAATAGTGCTGGTATGTACTATTTACTCTGAAACAGAAAGAGATGAAGATTTCTGTTTGTGAGAGGAAGATGATTTTAGCAGACAGTAACTAAAATCGATTGCTGTTTCCACATAGGACTGTTGAGATGAAGTAACTTCAGTTGGGGGAAACAGTTAGCAGACTTTTCTGCTTAAGGTATGACTAGCCATATTTCTAACAAGACCATGTAATGCTGGAAGGCTGTCATTTCCCCTCATGGGGACCGGTAAGCCATTTTCTTAGTCTCAAGCAGAATAAAGGGCTTAATATGGGCTATAAAACTGGTAGACACTTTTATGGGCTAAATCGATTGCTTTATTTGGACATTTTATACATGTTTATGCTGATATTTCACACTTATAAACTTGGGGAACGTTTTTTAACGTCAGGCACTATGTTAGACACCTTTTCCAGTCAGGGAGGGCCTTCCCAGTTGTAGGCTGAGCCTCATTTTCGCGCCATTACTGCGCAGTTGTTTTTGAGAGCAAGACATGCAGATGCATGTGTGAGGACCAGAAAGTAGTTGGAAAAGTTTCTAGAAGGCGTCATTTGGTATCGTATTCCCCTCTGGGCTTGGTAAAGTCACAGCAAAGGCTGTAGCTGGGACTGTATAGGGGTTAAATTTGTAAACGGCTCCGGTTCCGTTATTTTAAGGGTTAAAGCTCTCAAAATTGGTATGCAATACTTCTAAGACTTTAAGACACTGTGGTGAAATTTTGGTACATTTTTAACAATTCCTTCATACTTTTTCACATATTCAGTAATAAAGTGTGCTCTGTTTAAAATTTAAAGAGACAGTAACGGTTCTGTTTTAAAACGTTTTTTGGGGCTTTATTGACAAGTTTAAGCCTGTTTAACATGTCTGTGCCTTCGGATAAGCTATGTTCTATATGTATGAAAGCCAATGTGTCTCCCCACTCAAAATTGTGTGATAATTGTGCCATAGCGTCCAAACAAAGTAAGGACAGTACTGCCACAGATAATGAAATTGCCCAAGATGATTCCTCAGATGAGGGGAGTAGACATGATACTACATCATCTCCTACTGTGTCTACACCAGTTTTGCCCACGCAGGAAGCCCCTAGTACATCTAGCGCGCCAATGCTTATTACCATGCAACAATTGACGGCTGTAATGGATAACTCCATAGCAAATATTTTATCCAAAATGCCTGCATATCAGAGAAAGCGCGATTGCTCTGTTTTAAACACTGAAGAGCAGGAGGGCGCTGATGATAATTGTTCTGTCATACCCTCACACCAATCTGAAGTGGCCATGAGGGAGGTTTTGTCAGATGGGGAAATTTCAGATTCAGGAAAAATTTCTCAACAAGCTGAACCTGATGTTGTGACATTTAAATTTAAATTAGAACATCTCCGCGCACTGCTTAAGGAGGTGTTATCTACTCTGGATGATTGTGACAACTTGGTCATTCCAGAGAAATTATGCAAAATGGACAAGTTTCGAGAGGTTCCGGTGCACCCCGACGCTTTTCCTATACCCAAGCGGGTGGCGGACATAGTGAATAAGGAGTGGGAGAAGCCCGGCATACCTTTTGTTCCCCCACCTATATTTAAGAAATTATTTCCTATGGTCGACCCCAGAAAGGACTTATGGCAGACAGTCCCTAAGGTCGAGGGGGCAGTTTCTACTCTAAACAAGCGAACTACTATCCCTATCGAGGATAGTTGTGCTTTCAAAGATCCTATGGATAAAAAATTGGAAGGTTTGCTTAAAAAGATTTTTGTACAGCAGGGTTACCTTCTACAACCCATTTTGTGCATTGTTCCTGTCACTACAGCAGCGTGGTTCTGGTTCGAGGAACTAGAAAAGTCGCTCAGTAGAGAGACTCCGTATGAGGAGATTATGGACAGAGTTCACGCACTTAAGTTGGCTAACTCTTTTATTTTAGATGCCGCTTTGCAATTAGCTAGATTAGCGGCGAAAAATTCAGGGTTTGCAATTGTGGCGCGCAGAGCGCTTTGGCTAAAGTCTTGGTCAGTGGATGTATCATCCAAGACAAAATTGCTTAACATCCCCTTCAAGGGTAAAACTCTCTTTGGACCAGAATTGAAAGAGATTATCTCAGACATCACTGGGGGAAAGGGCCACGCCCTTCCACAAGATAGGCCTTTCAAGGCCAAGATTAAGTCTAATTTTCGTTCCTTTCGCAATTTCAGGAATGGACCGGCCTCTAATTCTGCATCCTCTAAGCAAGAGGGTAATGCCTCACAGCCCAAACCAGCCTGGAAACCTATGCAAGGCTGGAACAAGGGTAAGCAGGCCAAGAAGCCTGCTGCTGCTAACAAAACAGCATGAAGGAGTAGCCCCCGATCCGAAACCGGATCTAGTAGGGGGCAGACTTTCTCTCTTTGCTCAGGCTTGGGCAAGAGATGTTCAGGATCCCTGGGCACTAGAAATAGTTTCTCAGGGTTATCTTCTGGAATTCAAGGAACTACCCTCAAGGGGAAGGTTCCACATGTCTCACTTATCCTTAAACCAAATAAAGAGACAGGCGTTCTTACATTGTGTAGAAGACCTGTTGAAGATGGGAGTGATACACCCTGTTCCAATGACGGAACAAGGAATGGGATTTTACTCAAATCTGTTCGTAGTTCCCAAAAAAGAGGGAACCTTCAGACCAATTCTGGATTTAAAGATCCTAAACAAATTTCTCAGGGTACCATCGTTCAAAATGGAAACCATTCGAACGATTCTACCCACTATCCAGGAAGGTCAATTTATGACTACCGTGGATCTAAAGGATGCGTACCTACATATTCCTATCCACAAAGAACATCATCAGTTCCTAAGGTTCGCCTTTCTGGACAAACATTACCAGTTTGTGGCCCTCCCATTCGGGTTAGCCACTGCTCCAAGGATTTTCACAAAGGTACTCGGGTCCCTTCTAGCGGTTCTAAGACCGAGGGGCATTGCAGTCTTGGACGACATTCTAATACAAGCGTCGTCCCTTTCAAAAGCAAAGGCTCATACAGACATCGTTCTGGCCTTTCTCAGATCTCACGGACTGAAGGTGAACATAGAAAAGAGTTCTCTGTCTCCGTCAACAAGAGTTCCCTTCTTGGGAACAATAATAGATTCCTTAGAAATGAGGATTTTTCTGACAGATGTCAGAAAGTCAAAACTTCTAAGCACTTGTCAAGTTCTTCACTCTTTTCCACGTCCTTCCATAGCTCAGTGCATGGAAGTAGTAGGGTTGATGGTTGCAGCAATGGACATAGTTCCTTTTGCACGAATTCATCTAAGACCATTACAACTGTGCATGCTCAAACAGTGGAATGGGGACTATTCAGACTTGTCTCCAGTGATTCAAGTAGATCAGAAGACCAGAGAGTCACTCCGTTGGTGGCTGACCCTGGACCATCTATCCCAGGGAATGAGCTTCCGCAGACCAGAGTGGGTCATTGTCACGACCGACGCCAGTCTAGTGGGCTGGGGCGCGGTCTGGGAATCCCTGAAAGCTCAGGGACTATGGTCTCGGGGAAAATCTCTTCTCCCGATAAACATTCTGGAACTAAGAGCGATATTCAATGCTCTCAGGGCTTGGCCTCAGCTTGCAAAGGCCAGATTCATAAGATTCCAATCAGACAACATGACGACTGTTGCGTATATCAATCATCAGGGGGGAACAAGGAGTTCCCTAGCGGAACTTCTTCGGAGGCTATTTTTGGGAGAAAGGTTTTGCAAGCCGTGGTGCCTTCCGTTTAGGTAACCTGATTTGCTCCCTCCCTTCATCCGTATCCTAAAGCTTTGGTATTGGTTCCCACAAGTAAGGATGACCCCGTGGACCGGACACACCAATGTTGGAGAAAACAGAATTTATGCTTACCTGATAAATTACTTTCTCCAACGGTGTGTCCGGTCCACGGCCCGCCCTGGTTTTTTAATCAGGTCTGATGAATTATTTTCTCTAACTACAGTCACCACGGTACCATATGGTTTCTCCTATATTTTTCCTCCTGTCCGTCGGTCGAATGACTGGGGTGGGCGGAGCCTAGGAGGGACTATATGGCCAGCTTTGCTGGGACTCTTTGCCATTTCCTGTTGGGGAAGAGATATTCCCACAAGTAAGGATGACGCCGTGGACCGGACACACCGTTGGAGAAAGTAATTTATCAGGTAAGCATAAATTCTGTTTTCTCACACCTATTCCCTGCCTGAAAATTGAAGCTAAACACTTGTATCGACATTACTTTCTTGAGATACATGTCATATCAACTCAGGTCTATTTCTCTGCTTTAACTTGACTTGCCGATTATAACCCTGTTGTGTTACAGACACTTTCATCTCATAGAATTCTACCCAAACAACACTGAGTTTCAGTACCTCCGCTTCTTCTACCAGGCTGGAGCCTGTCACCGATACAAGCTGCAGCTACAGAGGTCTGACCGGATCTACATTCAACCTCTGGAAGTTAGTCACACTCACACCGGACGGCTCTGTGAATCTCCGTGAGCGATTAAGTTAAAACTTTCCACCTCCTTCCAGAGCAACAGCTGATTTCAAGTTTCATCTCAAGGTAACCCGTCACCTTTTATTTAGGCTATTACTTGTCTGAGTGACTTCTAAGATTAACTCCGCAAAACGTTTCAACAATATATGAACTCTGCTGAGTCTCTCCACCTTATTTGCTGTAATCTGCGAATCGTTCTCGGATAAGATTACTGTCTTGTAAATATTCGGATGGATGTGTGTGTGTGAGTGTGTGAAGATAACCAAATATGCGAGTATCACTGTGTGATTGAACATCCTGCATCATAACTATACATACTACAGATCAACCCTGTTGTGAAACTTATCGGGTCTGTGCTCTCTAACCAGCCTGTCAGTACTATATAGGGAGTCTTTCATCGTACTTTTTTTTTTTTTACAGTCTGCTGTACTCACTACCTGGAATTTGTTTCCTATTTGGAACCAAATACATTTAACTGTTCCACTCCTTTATTAAGTAGCTCACTGTATTATACTCCCAACTAGCATTGGCATTGTATTTGGGGTAACAATACCAAAGAGCAACAAGCTACATAAATTGAGTGAAAAGATATTACCAGAATTTATAGTGTAGCCAGTAGGTGTGTGACATAAGTGTGACATAATTTTCAGTCCCAATATCTCTGCCTAGACTACCTGTACAACCATGGATCCAAATAAAATCCAGAATGAATTTAGTAACAATCATCAGAAATTAGATTATTTGGCCCGTGGTTTAACAGAAGTGCAAGCAGAGAATACCTCTTTAAGAGCATTAATAAAGGATTGTATGACTCTCAAGACACCAGACATACCAGAACCTCACATTCAGCCACCTATACCTTTCACATGTAAACACTCTGCATTTAGAGGCTTTAAGAATGCATGTAACTTACTATTTTCACTTAAACCTTGCACATACCATACCGAGAGGATTAAGGTTTGTACCACTATTTCCTATATATTAGGGGAACCCAGAACCTGGGCTAATTCTTTGAAACAAATAACCCCATACTGGACTCTTTATAAGATTTTTTCACTGCTATGTCTAATCTCTTTGATGACACTAACACCCAAATAAACGCAGAGACCAGACTATGTGCCCTGAAACAGGGAAAAAGAACGGTGGAAGAGTACACCACTGACTTTCAGATGTGGGCATCCGATTCCCAATGGAATGAAATAAGTCTGAGAAATCAGTTTCGTCTAGGACTTTCGGAGACTTTGAAAGATGAGCTATCACGTCTTGAGCTTCCTGACAGCCTGCCTGCCCTAATAAAATTATGTACCACTCTAGATAGGAGACTGAGGGAAAGGAAGGCTGAAAAGGTTTCTTTTGATACCGCACCAAGACGTGTATATATACTCCAACTTCAAATCAGGAAAAATTCACGTCTAATCCCACTCCAATGGAGATAGGCGCTATCAAAGGCCCTCTCACACTGGAAGAAAAAACAAGAAGGCGTTTGTCCAATTTATGTCTTTATTGCGCAAATAAAGAACACACAGTTTCCACTTGTCCGCTGCTGGCTAAACAGAAGAAGGGTAAGATCACTAATTTTGAACACATATACACGCATAACCAAAGCAACTCAACTTATAGAATCTCTCTCTTTACAGTGGGGCCAACACAACCTCCAGACTAAGGCACTGATACGGACTGGCCCAGACCTACAACAGTAAGAGCACTCCAGAGGTTTCTGGGGTTCGCAAACTAATATAGGAAGTTTATTAAAGATTTTTCATCCATTGTGAAACCTCTCACACAACTTACAAGTAACAAATGAAGGTTTGTTTGGACAGATGAAACTCAGGAAGCTTTTTCTAAATTGAAGCATCGATTTACTACTGCACCTGTATAACACCTACCTGACTATGATCAACAGTTTCTTTTGGAAGTAGACGCCTCCAATTCAGGGATAGGCACTGTGTTATTGCAACAAGATAAACTAACAACAGAAATACATCCCATAGCTTATTTTTCCAGAACTATTCTACCAGCTGAATGCAACTACAGTATTGGTGACAAGGAATTGTTGGCGATAAAAAGCTTTCTTGAGCATTGGAGACACCTCCTAGAAGGCACTAATGAACCATTCATGATCTATACCAGGGGTGTCCAAACTTTGCTCTCCAGAAGTTTTGGAACTACATTTCCCATGATGCTCAGCTAGATAAAATGCTGGCTGAGCATCATCGGAAATGTAGTTCCAAAACCTCTGGAGAGCAAAGTTTGGACACCCCTGATCTATACAGATCACAAGAATCTAGAATACCTCAAGAAAAACAAGACACTTTCTTCTCGTCAAGTACGATGGACCCTCTTCATGGATCGTTTTAACTTCCGCATAGCTTACAGACCTGGTACTACCAACACTAAAGCTGATGCTTTATCCAGACAGTATGATTATTTACCTAACAACGATATCACGACCCCCATAATTCCTGACGCCAAATTTTTGGGAACACTCACACACGTGAAGCATTAAGAGATGAGACCACTGACCCTAGTGACTGTATTAAAGATCCAATCTCTGGACTTTTTTATCATAATACCAAGTTATATATACCAATGACTCTCAGAAAACAGATATTATCATATACGATAGCATTTTGTCGGGGTCATACAGGGGTGCAAAAAACTACTGAACTAACCAAAAGATACTTCTGGTGGCCACAGATGGAACAGACAATCAATAATTATGTTGCGAATTGTGATATTTGTGCAAGGAATAAGTTAGAACATAAAAAACCTATGGGTTATTTAACATCTCTACCAACACCTGATATACCATGGACCACCATTTCAATGGATTTTATTGTTGACTTACCACAATCACAACACTTTAACGCAATTTTTGTTGTAATAGATCATTTAACAAAGCTAGCACATTTTACTCCACTAAAAAAATCTACCAACTGCCATGGTTACAGCCAGGGCTTTCTTAAATTCCATTGTACATTTACATGGTTTACCAACAACCATAATTTCCGATCGCGGAACACAATTTACCTCAGCTTTTCTTTATGTAAAATAGATATATGCTAGGTATTCTAGTTCTTTTCACCCACAAACTAATGGGTTAACAAAAAGGTTAAATCAGACTTTAGAACAATATCTCAGGTGTTACATACCACATCTTGAAGATGATTGGGTTACCTACCTTCCAATGGCAGAGTTTTCTTACAACAATTCTATCTCTTCTTCAACAAAAATGACACCTTTTTTTGCCACTTATGGTTACCACCCGACTACCATCACTATATCTAAAATGACAGTTAACTCACCAAGTGCTACAGAATTTCTCTCTACTCTACAACAAAGACTGGACATTCTTAAGACACATCTCACAGAGACAAAGGAACGACAAAAACACTATTATGACCAACGACACAGACCTAGTCCCGTTTACCAAATAGGAGATCTAGTTCTCTTGTCCACTAAACATCTCAAGTTACAATTACCAAGTAAGAAATTAGCTAACCAATACATAGGACCTTTTGCCATTAACAAAATTATAAATCCCAATGCAGTTAGGTTGACTCTACCTAGAGACTACAGAATACACAACTCTTGAGGTTGAGCAAATTCTGGACTCACGTATTCGGAGACGCCGACTGGAGTATTTGATCAAATGGAAGGGGTATGGTCCAGAAGAGAATTCCTGGCAGTCTCATTCTAAAATTCATGCTCCCCTTTTACTGAAATACTTCCATCGCAGATACCCTTTGAAGCCCCATCTGAGGACCCCAGGGGTGCTCCTTTAGGGAGGGGGAGATGTGATATACCTTTAAAGGTATATCCCTCCCATCTACTTCCTCTCCTTATTTAAGCACTTTCCTCACACCTATTCCCTGCCTGAAAATTGAAGCTGAACACTTGTATCGACATTACTCTCTTGAGATACATGTCATATCAACTCAGGTCTATTTCTCTGCTTTAACTTGACTTGCCGATTATTACCCTGTTGTGCTACAGACACTTTCATCTGATAGAATTCTACCCAAACAACACTGAGTTTCAGTATCTCCGCTTCTTCTACCAGGCTGGAGCCTGTCACCAATACTACTGGTCTGACCGGATCTACATTCAACCTCTGGAAGTTAGTCACACTCACACCGGACGGCTCTGTGAATCTCCGTGAGCGGTTAAGGTAAAACTTTCCACCTCCTTCCAGAGCAACAGCTGATTTCAAGCTTCATCTCAAGGTAATCCGTCACCTTTTATTAGGCTATTACTTGTCTGAGTGACTTCTAAGATTAACTCCGCAATCCGTATTAACAATATATGAACGCTGCTGAGTCTCTCCACCTTATTTGCTGTAATCTGTGAATCGTTCTCGGATAAGCTTACTGTCTTGTAAATATTCGGATGGATGTGTGTGAGTGTGTGAAGATAACCAAATATGCGAGTATCCCTGTGTGATTGAACATCCTGCGGTGTGACGTCACGACCAATCAGAAGGTCACAAAAACGAACAAAAAAATCTTTAGCTGATTCATTGTAATCGGAATATTAAATTAGGTATATATCTTAGACCTTGATCGGACATAATCAAATACAATTTGAATTTGAGTATAACATGAACTATTAACGCTTCAAAAAACTGACCGGAAGTGACGTCACAACAAAGACGGAGGCATTATACAAATACTATCCTGATTCTACTGCCAAAGACCACCACTTACAATGATTAACTACCTAAGAATAGAATTTGAACATTATTAAGATAAGTATATGTCGATATCAGTGCTTAAATTAATGACAATCGAATTGCCAAAAACGGAAATGGACAGAAGTGAACACTTCCGGTTCTGGGCTATAAAAGGCTTACATTATAGATCTAAAATCAGTCTTGATAAAGGCCTATTACGGGCCGAAACGCGTTGACCGATAGGTAAGCCTTATTCCTTCAATATTTTTTATTTGAGACGTTATTGCGCTATGTTGCTTTTTATTTCTTTCTAGGTTGATGCACATCGTTCCACCATATTTTCTACTTTCTACTTGCAATACACAGGGAGTCTGTACCCCAAATCCTGGATTACAAGCACCTAATACCTCTTTCTATATATATATATATATATATATATATACTTTGCTCCACAGTATGCGCACATCACTTGATTTTTGAGGATTTGAGTGTTTAAACTTTTTGTGGTCACACTTTTTTCATTCCGGATCTCACATATTGACATCTTTTGGATACCACTCACAATTACGTGTCTATTTTTGTTTTTCACATTTTAACCCATTTGGATATTTATTTATTTGGACATCACTCACTGACATTTTTTCATACATATATATTTTTACTTCCAGCGGACTGTGTGTTTTTTCCTTTTTTAATTTTTTTAATTTTTTTTCCCACCGATTATATATTCTTCACGGATTATGTATGCTATTTTGTATGTTATTTTGTGAATTTGCTCTGTACCATACAGCATTACCCTTCACCTTTGAGTGACATTTAGGTTTTTTCCTGTCTTTATATATCTGTCCAAACGTTGGTTTACCAAGACAGTTCATATTTCAACCCATCTCTGTTTGGGGTTGTATTCTATATATATATATTTTTATATATGGTTTTATCACCCATTTTTTCCTCATGGATCCATGAAGGTTTTTTTTATGTGATTTTAGGAGTTTTTTTTATTGTACTGCAATACCTGAATTTGTTCATCTGTGTACTTTTACTTATTTGTGATCATTTGTTCTCAATTTTATCTCATTGTTCATTAAAATCTTTTACCGTGCTTAACAAATTGAAGTAACTTTCACTATAAATTTTACAATAGTAGTATATGAAGTAACTTTCATCTTGAGTGTTAAGTAACTTTCTCACTGAATTGTCCTAATCACTATTCCTATACCCCTTGCCTCCGTCTAGAGGCGCCTGAGGGACCACCTTTTATCTTAGTATACTTCATCTCGGTGGCTACTAGGTGCCACCACCCTTAAGGCTTATAGGGGGTTGTCTGGCGCAGGTCCATTATATACCTTTCATAAATATACATACTACAGATCAACCCTGTTGTGAAACTTATCGGATCTGTAGTCTCTAACCAGCCTGTCAGTACTATATAGGGAGTCTTTCATCGTACTTTTTTTTTTTTTTTTACAGTCTGCTGTACTCACTACCTGGAATTTGTTTCCTATTTGTAACCAAATACATTTAACTGTTCCACTCCTTTATTAAGTAGCTCACTGTATTATACTCCCAACTAGCATTGGCATTGTATTTGGGGTAACAATACCAAAGAGCCACAAGCTACATAAATTGAGTGAAAAGATATTACCAAAATTTATAGTGTAGCCAGTAGGTGTGTGACATATTTGTGAAATAAGTGTGACAATGACGATGTATTAACCATATCTCTCTACAGGGGGGACCCTAAGTCCCCTAAAGGGGGAGATCACTCTCAATTCCTTGCAGAAATTAAGAAAGTTAAAGATGATCTATTTATCCCTATGCAAGTGCATGACCTTGGAAAAACCATGTATGCCAAATTGAACTTAAAACAAGAAGCTAGCTACATAAGCGAAGACTTATTGGCGCAGATAGCTGAACCTAAAAGATTAAAAAAATTTCTCCCCAAGATCTCTGGCTCCATGACCTGGATGACAACTCAGAAAGCTATAACATCACAGCTAAATGTTTATTATCTATCTTCATAGGTATTAAATCAGCGAAGCATCTGTTTTTAGTTTTAAATACTCCCCATAATAAAATATATCTCTTACATAGATATGCCATACAAATAGATTTGATTAACTGTTGCCTCTGGAGCAGGTTAAAGTGGGACCCTGAAATATTTCAGTACGAAAACGCGGCCATGAAATCAAACCAGCAAATGCCATATGCTGTGAATATGCAGGTGTCTAGTGATATCATAATCCCTGCTGGGGCTGATAAATTTCTCTTACCCTTACAGTTAAAAAGGGGCCAGAAGTTAAAAACTTCTGAAAAGTCAATTTGCATCTCCCATAGAATGCAAAATCTGGGTATCACAATGACCCATACTCCCATGGTAAATATTGGAAATACTCCAATGCATGTTATTGTGCATAACATGACCCCACAGGATAACACCTTGTCCAAGGGAACTACCATAGGATATGCTCTAAAATCCAGAATAATATAATTGGGCTAATACCTGAAGGATACTTAACTGAAGAACAGTTAATAGAACAATCCTTTGCAACTATGCCAGAGGGATTGTTTACAATTTAGTCTATTTATCCCTTCAGCTCAGAGGAAGGCATCTGTAAAATTGAAGAAACCTCCCTAGTATTTGATCAGCCGATCAAAGAGCAAGAATACCCCAATACCCAGAATCATGGGGGCAATGTAAATTATAATCAAGGGGATCTCACCTCTAGGTTGGAAGAAGCCTATGAGATAGGACAGCCTTAAATCTTTCCAGGATTTCAGAAAATAGTCGTAGAGCAAATCTCCTTAGCTAATGGCTTTTCCAGTGATGATGAACGCCAACAGCTACGAGAACTCCTGATGGAGTACAAGGATGTTCTTGCTTGGGATTCTTATGACTGTGGGACTACAGACCTGCACATTGCAAGAATCCAAACAGATCCCAATGCACTACCTGTCTTAGTTAAACAATACAGATTTCCTTTAGCCTCATATGATTCTCTTGCAGAAATCATAAGGAACCTGGAAGAAAGGGGTATCATCAATCAAACAGGTGCATAGCTCTTATAAAAATCCTATTCTAGGTGTTCTTAAGCCCAGTGGACAATGGCGTTTGTGTGCTGACTTAAAGTGAAGGTAAAGTTTGCTGTATTACTATGCACTTATCAGCAATACAGCACAAATCAATGGCACTTTCATTCATGAAAATTTACATTTTTACCTTTATTAGTAGTTTTATTCATTTTTAGTCGCAATCTAACAAGTGTACGATTCAACCCGTGATATAATTTTTTTTTTATCCTGCTGGTTACGTTTTCAGAACAGCCAATTGACTTCCTGGCCGTTAGGCGGCCGTCATTTGATGTCACCGCTATCTTCAAAGCTCTGCGCATGCGTAAGATTCCTTCCTCTCCCTGCAAAACCAAGCGCTGCCCCGTTTAGCGCATGCTTACTGACAAAAAAAATATTTCAGCAGCAATACGTAGCAAGCTTGTTTATAACAAGCATTAACACATGCCATTGACTGTGCACAGGGATATTGGACCATAAAGGTACACAAGGAGGACCAGTATAAGCTTGCATTCTGGTTCCAAAAGGCCCAATATGCATTCCAAAGACATGAATTTGCTGTATTCATGCATAAGGCTATGCCTGATGCACTGGAACGAGGGACGTTATCCTACGTTGATGATGTTTTGATCAAAAGCACCGACTTTGAAAAACACATCACAGAGCTTAAACATGTCCTCAGCCAACTTAAAAGGGCAGGTGTCAAATTATCCCTACAAAAAGCTCAATGGTGCCATAACCATGTGAACTTCTTGGGACATGAAGTTACTTCTGAAGGTTTAAATCCTCAGAAGAAAAATGTGGAAGCTATAATAAATTCTAAGAATCCAACTAACTTAAAGGAATTAAGATCATTCCTGGGTATGACAAATTATTCTCGCTTGGACTCTTTCCTTACAAGGCTGGCCTTTAGAAATTCACTACAAGCAAAATATAAAAAATCCAGTCGCACAGGGACTTGCTGAGCTCCATGAATGTACTGCTAAGGATCATTGGGAAGAGTTAATAGAAGATGATTTCCTGGAGGAACAATTGATTTTCCCCATATAAAATATACAATGAGGACCATTGTCAAACATTACCTTGGGTATATGTTGATGGTTGTTCTTACCATGCCACTATTGATAATGAGCGCAGATTAGTCGCTGGCATTGGTATATCTTGGGCAAATGGATTCCCAAATATTTCTGTAGGTTTTAACATTGGACCAAGATCTAGTCAAGTTGCAGAACTAAGTGCTGTTCTAAAAACCATTGAAATGGCTATTGAACAAGGTATTCATGAATTTGTGTTCATTATTGACTCAAATTATGTGCGTGACAATTTTGTTGAATACCTGCAAACTTGGAAAAGAAATGGCATGCAGAAAACTAACAACAAACCAGTCAAACATGGCAAGTTCTGGGAAATTGATAAATTAACTGTATTCAATGGTTTAACCATACACTGGAAAAAGAGCAAGGGTCATTCCAGAATTCAAGGTCCTGATAAGGAAGGCAATGATCTTGCAGATTCATTGGCCAAACAAGGAGCCATAACTAGATAATTCCTTAATATCGACCACTTGATGGGTGAAATTCAGGTATAAGCCATTACCAGAAACCAGGCTAAACAACAAAATGAGCCTAACCTGGTGTAATGACGCCAGGATTCTCCTAGTGAGGACCTTATCACTAGTCAAAATGAAGACCCCATTATAGGTATCTTCTATAAACACATAGAAGATCCTTAAAACAACCCCCATCTCAAAAGGGGACGGTATTGGTAAGGAAGATCTTAGAATCTTAATGAAGTCCAGATCACAATTCAAATTGCAGGATGGTTTGTTAATTAGAACCTCCAAAACTGGCATCCAACAATGGGTGGTACCTACCAAGTTCAGAGGTCTCAAGCTTCAACATGCCAATGATGCTCCTACATCTGGCCATCATGGTGCCAAATTAACATATTAAATATTGCATGACTATGCCTTTTGGCCGCAAACGTTGAAGGATATTCAAACCTACTGTCAAGATTGTTTAATCTGTCCACAATTCCAACCCACTGCGCCAACACATAGAGCGCCATTGCAGAAAAGGGGGATGGTAATGCCATGGTCAAATATACAAATCAATTTTATTGGTCCAGTAACTAGGTCATCAAGATGTAACAGATACATGTTAACAGTAATATGCCTGTTCACTAAATGGGTAGAGTGCATAAGTGCACCTAACAATAGTGCTGAAACATGCACAGCATTGCTCATCAAACACATTTTCCAGATTTGGTTTACCTCAGAGAATTGAACCCGGTCAGGGAACCCACTTCACTAGTGAAGTGATAACCAAGATGTTGAAAATACTAGGGGTCAAAAGAAATGCTCCATATTGCTTATAGAGCTGCCTCTGGTGGTGGTGTAGAGCGTTACAACCAGTCCATTGTGAAAATCCTCAAAATGTTTCTGAGTGAAACAGGTAAAGACTGGGATGTAAAATTACCTCTAGTCCTTATGGCATTAAGAGCAACTCTAAGTAGTGCTACTACGATGTCACCTTTTGAATTGATGACTGGTAGAAGAATGGTTCTACCTCAACATTTTATGTACCGTACATCAGACCAAAACTTAATAAATGCTGCTACTACCATCAATATGTGGAGAACTTAAGGAAGCATCTGCAATATGCTTTTGTATTTGCTGAAAAGAACATAGAGAAGGCTGCAACTGCCACTAAAACCTATTATGATCTTAAAACTTCCAAAAAGGAATATGAAATTAATAATTGAAGTTTATCTTTATAACTTTTGAAGAGATCAGGATAAGGAGAAGAAGTTTCTTCCATCATGGAAGGGTCCTTTTATCATTACTAACAAAATATCTCCAGCTGCCTATAAAATTAGGATACCTAAAAATGATACCTTTATGGATAAATGGGTCCACATTAACCAGTTGCGAGTGTGCCATCCTAGATCTCAACTATAAGCCATAGAGGGAGAATGACAGACTATCTTCATAATACGACTGTCTATGATGCATACTGTCAATACACTCACCAAGTACCACTGACTTTAAGCTAATTAAAATACATGTGTCCTACATATATTAAAATTGGAAGGGGGAATTATGTCAGGGTATCTCTGAATGTCAGAAGATATATATATAATAAGATAAAATAAGTATGTAATCTATTAAATATTAAATTTGAGCATACTTAATACCATGGCTGGATACATTCTGCGTATTGCAATTCTGAGGTTAGAAATTGGATGCCTTACTGATTACACATCAGGATCAGCTCAGACCCTTCTTCTCACTCACTATGCTAAATTACACCTTTGTTCAATACATTTCCTCAGATCAAAATCTATGACTTAAACAATTGCCCTGATACTGACCTAGTTCAGGATGCCCCCTGGGCTGACAGAGACACAATTCTGCACTGTTTCAGATAAGCTAACAGAATCATCAGGATATGGTAAGCTAACAGATACATGTGATAATCAACACGATGACTCACTAGGTTCCCTTTGAAGTCACAATACACAACTTGCCTGGAAACAAACGTCTAGATTTAGAGTTTTGTCGGTAACGACCCGCGTAGCTAACGCTGGCTTTTTTCTGGCGCACCTTTAAAATAACTCTGGTATTGAGAGTCCACAGAATGGCTGCGTTAGGCTCCAAAAAAGGAGCGTAGAGCATATTTAACGCAACTTCAACTCTCGATACCAGAGTTGCTTACGGACGCGGCCAGCCTCAAAAACATGCTCGTGCACGATATCCCCATAGGAAACAATGGGGCTGTTTGAGCTGAAAAAACACCTGCAAAAAAGCCGCGTTCAGCTCCTAACGCAGCCCCATTGTTTGCTATGGGGAAACACTTCCTACGTCTGTACCTAACACTCTAACATGTACCCCGAGTCTAAACACCCCTAACCTTACACTTATTAACCCCTAATCTGCCGCCCCCACTATCGCTGACCCCTGCATATCATTATTAACCCCTAATCTGCCGCTCCGTAAACCGTCGCTACTTACATTATCGATATGTACCCCTAATCTGCTGCCCCTAACACCTCCGACCCCTATATTATATTTATTAACCCCTAATCTGCCCCCCACAATGTCGCCTCCACCTGCCTACACTTATTAACCCCTAATCTGCCGAGCGGACCGCACCGCTATTATAATAAAGTTATTAACCCCTAATCCGCCTCACTAACCCTATAATAAATAGTATTAACCCCTAATCTGCCCTCCCTAACATCGCCGACACCTAACTTCAAACATTAACCCCTAATCTGCCGACTGGAGCTCACCGCTATTCTAATAAATTTATTAACCCCTAAAGCTAAGTCTAACCCTAACACTAACACCCCCCTAAGTTAAATATAATTTAAATCTAACAAAATAAATTAACTCTTATTAAATAAATGATTCCTATTTAAAGCTAAATACTTACCTGTAAAATAAATCCTAATATAGCTACAATATAAATTATATTTATATTATAGCTATTTTAGGATTTATATTTATTTTACAGGTAACTTTGTATTTATTTTAACCAGGTACAATAGCTAAAATAGTTAAAATAATTACAAAATTACCTGTAAAATAAATCCTAACCTAAGTTACAATTAAACCTAACACTACACTATCAATAAATTAATTAAATAAAATACCTACAATTACCTACAATTAAACCTAACACTACACTATCAATAAATTAATTAAATACAATATCTACAAATAAATACAATGAAATAAACTAACTAAAGTACAAAAAATAAAAAAGAACTAGTTACAAAAAATAAAAAAATATTTACAAACATCAGAAAAATATTACAACAATTTTAAACT
The DNA here is from genome assembly GCF_027579735.1 of Bombina bombina. NCBI lineage: Eukaryota > Metazoa > Chordata > Amphibia > Anura > Bombinatoridae > Bombina > Bombina bombina. The sequence continues at coordinate 35,377,614 of NC_069499.1, read as the reverse complement.
AATTACACCTACTCTAAGCCCCCTAATAAAATAACAAAGACCCCCAAAATAAAAAAATGCCCTACCCTATTCTAAATTACTAAAGTTCAAAGCTCTTTTACCTTACCAGCCCTGAACAGGGCCCTTTGCGGGGCATGCCCCAAAGAATTCAGCTCTTTTGCTTGTAAAAAAAACACATACAATACCCCCCCAACATTACAACCCACCACCCACATACCCCTAATCTAACCCAAACCCCCCTTAAATAAACCTAACACTAAGCCCCTGAAGATCTTCCAACCTTGTCTTCACCATACCAGGTTCACCGATCGATCCAGAAGAGCTCCTCCGATGTCCTGATCCAAGCCCAAGCAGGGGGCTGAAGATGTCCATGATCCGGCTGAAGTCTTCATCCAAGCGGGAGCTGAAGAGGTCCATGATCCGGCTGAAGTCATCATCCAAGCGGGAGCTGAAGAGGTCCATGATCCGGCTGAAGTCCTCTATTAACCCCTACTTTCTAACGCTCACTTCAGCCACAACTCTAAATACCGGAGTTAGAAAGATCCCATTGAAAAGATAGGATACGCAATTGACGTAAGGGGATCTGCGGTATGGAAAAGTCGCGGCTGAAAAGTGAGCGTTAGACCCTCTTTTGACTGACTCCAAATACCGGCGGTAGCCTAAAACCAGCGTTAGGAGCCTCTAACGCTGGTTTTCACGGCTACCGCCAAACTCCAAATCTAGGCCAAAGAAAGTTATTTGCAGGCATGTGGAAATGCTGTGACTTAATCTCCATAATGTTTCATTTATACATAGGTATATTGAAAAAAAATATATATATAATATATTGATCTGAAAATTATACTATATTGGATGAATGTCTGCTGTATTGAATGATTAGCTGCATTGATACATTTAAAATGTGTTCCAAAATCTCAGAATAATAACATGTTTTTGCTCTTCTATTTTTCAGACATCTGACGTACAAATTAGGTTCCAAATATGACTAGTAGTTACTGCAAAGTTTACTTCCAATTACATATATGATATAAGATGTTGACTGGGAAATGAAATATATACCAGTATATCAAATGAACTGATATACAAATAAAGTCAGATATACATATATTTTTTATTGGTTTATACTACTAGTCCCCTCATAAAAATGTAACTTTAAAATGCATCTTTTAAAATATTATAAGTAATAGCCCATGTTTAGTATGAAAATACTCAGATTAAATTGTATTATATGGTCCCATATGTGTTGAACATATCATTTATAAATAATAGGAAATATAGTATATTAAGTGAACACTTAAAAAGATACATTTGGCTATATAGTATTTTGCTAACAATGCCGTTTTCCTGCTCATGTTGCCCTCCGGTGGTTTATGCGAGAATGGCATACCACAGAGGATTGTAGTATCAAATAACCATATGCATTCTCAAAGAACCAATGAAATGTTCAGCTCCATTAGGGCCAATCAGAAGACAAGCACTGATAGGACGCATCCAAAATGTTCACCAATGATTAGAGAATTGTGGTAGGCTTTATGCAAGAGGAAAAAAAAACACATGCTGCAGAATTTTGACTGACTGACAACCTGACTTTGAATCACAGTCTCTATAAAGCAAAATTGGTCCTAACCTTTATTTTCATATTTGCAATACCTCTCATATGATGGTGAACAGATCTATCTGAAAAAAACTGAACCCTCATCTGGTTATTCTAAAGTATAAGCGATTGTCAAGTATATTTAATATTTAAATCAAAGGTATTCTATAGCTATAATTAAATTATAGATGTGATAGTATTTTGTACTTTAAATGTATGCCCCATTGGCCGTTGCAGCTTAGAAATAATTATATTGATGCTAAGTTATTTTATTGCTAGGAAAAATAATTTGTATTTTGGTATTTATAAGTCAGTCTTACTTATTGTGAAATCTCTTAGAAATTGCATATAAATTGGTTATTGTGTAAATAATATACAATTTATCTGATTGTTATAAGTTCAGCATTATAACTTATAGGCTTATGTAGTGGCATTAAATTAGAATTGTTGGCTAATTATAGGCTGTTCTGGTATTCTCAATCGTGGTAGTTTAATAAGCAATTCATTGTGAATAAGGTTCATTTTTAGAGATATATTTTATGATCTGTTTTGTGTAGAATAATTGTAACAGAATAATCATGTATAATTGATTTATAATCTAGTTTTTACATAAATATAATTCAAGGTGTCTATAAAGATAACTAATCAAGAACAAAGGATTAAATATTAATTTTTAATATTCATAATTACAAAGATATACAAAATTTATTGGTTGGCAACTGCTAAGTACACCAACACATTCCAATTAATCCTAAAGGTTTTCAATGGGTTGAGGTCATGCTCTGTGCAAGTCATTCCAGTTTGTCCACACCAAGCTCATCAAACCGTGCCTTCATGGACCACACTTTATGCACAGGGGCACAGTCATGCTGGAACAGGAATGGGTTTTTCCTAAACTTCAACAAAGTTCAGGAAAGGGTTTACCTGGGATACAACCAAAATAACTGCCCACAAATCTTTCAATGGTAGTCGGTCAAATGAATCATTTTGTGGAAACACTTTTTACTCACTAATACATGTGAAGAACATACTTCAGTCAGGTAGCAGCCATCTTACACCCAAAGGTGATCATATCATCGCCTTATAATTCACCGGAGCTCGCGCTCCCAACAGGGATAGAGTAGTCATAACGATCTGTAGACCAACTGCTGGATAAGGAAGAATAATGCTATATTGCCAAGTCCATTAATCAGCAATATTTGAAAAAAAGCAGTTTGGCTATAGCTAAGAGCATCAATTTTAATTGTAATCCTTAAAACTGATTAAAACCATTGACGTCTAACGTGTTTCTGTGTTAGCCGTACTCATAGACAATTGTCAAAGACTGGTGTCAAGCAATATGTACACATCAGGGAAACCTGTAGGTAACCTAGTATGTATTAATCCAAAAGACTTCACTTTTTCTGAGGTGGGAAAACCTTTCCCCTCCCCGTACGGGTTTAAATACGTGTTCAATAGCACACGAGGTAAAGGTAGATACATTTCTCCAACATTGGTGTGTCCGGTCCACGGCGTCATCCATTACTTGTGGGAATATTCTCTTCCCCAACAGGAAATGGCAAAGAGCACAGCAAGAGCTGCCCATATAGCCCCTCCTCAGGCTCCGCCCCCCAGTCATTCTCTTTGCCGCTCTGAACAAGTAGCATCTCCACGGAGATGGTGAAGAGTATGTGGTGTTTAGTTGTAGTTTTTTATTCTTCTATCAAGAGTTTGTTTTTTTAAAATAGTGCCGTTTGTACTATTTGCTCTAAAACAGAAAAGGATGAAGAGTTCTGTTTAAAAGAGGAGTATGATTTTAGCAGCAGTAACTAAAATCAATTGCTGTTCCCACGCAGGACTGTTGAGCCCAGAGAACTTCAGTTGGGGGGAACAGTTTGCAGACCTTTCTGCTCAAGGTATGACTAGTCCATTTTCTAACAAGACTGTGTAATGCTAGAAGACTGTCATTTTCCCTCTTTGGGATCGGTAAGCCATTTTCTTAGACTCTTAACAGAATGAAGGCTTATTATGGGCTATATACTGGTTGACACTCTGGTGGGCTAAATCGATTGCTTTATTTAAGTTTTTTATGAAGTTTGAAGTGATTTTCAAAACTTTTAGTGTTTGGGAACGTTTTTTAGGCGCCAGGCAGTCGTTTAGACACCTTCCCAGTCAGGAAGGGCCTTTCACTATAGTAGGCAGAGCCTCATTTTCGCGCTATAATCGCACAGTTTCTTTTGGATGCAGTGCACGCAGCGTCATGTGAGAGGGTCTGGTGGTCATTGAAAACGTTCCTGGAAGGCTTATTTTGGTGTCATATAACCCCCAAGGACAGGTGAAGTCACAGCAAACGCTGTGGCTGGGACTGTAGTGGGTTTAAAATTGCTAATTGATAAAACAGCTCCGGTTTCCTCATTTAAGGGGTTACAAACTTGAAAATTGGGGTGCAATACTTTATTAAGACACTATGGTGAAAATTTGGTAAAGATTGGATATTTCCTTCATAGTTTTTCACACATTCAGAAATAAAGTGTGCTCTGTTTAACATTTAAAGAGACAGTAACGGTTTTGTTTAAAAACGTTTTTTTTTGCATTATTAGCCTGTGTAAGCCTGTCTAACATGTCTGTACCTTCAGATAGAACATGTTCTGTATGTATGGAGGCCAAGGTGGTCCCCCCTTCAAATGTATGTGATAATTGTGCCATGGCGTCCAGACAAAGTAAGGACAGTACTGTCACATTTAATAAGGTTGCCCAAGATGATTCCTCAAATGAAGGTAGTGGGGATAGTTCTTCATCCTCTCCTTCTGTGTCAATACCAGTTATGCCCGCACAGACGACCCCTAGTACATCTAGCGCGCCAATGCTTGTTACTATGCAACAATTAACGGCAGTAATGGATAATTCCATAGCTAATATTTTATCCAAAATGCCAGCATTTCAAAGAAAGCGTGATTGCTCAGTTTTAAATACAGTGGAGCATGAAGGCGCTGACGATAATTTATCTGTCATACCCTCACACCAGTCAGAAGTGGCAGTGAGGGAGGGTTTGTCGGAGGGAGAACTTTCTGATTCAGGAAGAATTTCTCAACAGGCAGAACCTGATGTTGTGACGTTTAAATTTAAGTTAGAGCATCTCCGCTCATTACTTAAGGAGGTACTAACTACGCTGGATGATTGTGACTCTTTGGTCATTCCAGAAAAATTGTGCAAGATGGACAAATTCCTAGAGGTCTCGGTGCACCCTGATGCTTTTCCAATACCTAAAAGGGTGGCGGACATAGTGACTAAGGAGTGGGAGAAACCAGGCATACCTTTTGTCCCACCTCCTATATTTAAGAAATTGTTCCCCATGGTCGACCCAAGGAAGGACACATGGCAAACAGTCCCTAAGGTTGAGGGGGCAGTTTCTACGCTAGCCAAACGCACGACTATCCCTATTGAGGACAATTGTGCTTTCAAAGATCCTATGGATCTATGGACAATTGTGCTTTCAAAGATCCTATGGATAAAAAATTGGAGGGTTTGCTTAAAAAGATTTTTGTCCAGCAAGTTTACCTCCTTGAACCAATTTCGTGCATTATTCCTGTCACTACGGCGCTCAATAAGGATACTCCATATGAGGAAGTCATGGACAGAATTCACGCACTTAAGTTAGCTAATTCCTTTATTTTAGATGCCGCTTTGCAATTAGCGAGATTAGCGGCGAAAAATTCAGGGTTTGCAATTGTGGCGCGCAGAGCGCTCTGGCTAAAGTCTTGGTCAGCGGATGTATCTTCCAAGACAAAATTACTTAATATCCCTTTCAAAGTTAAGACCCTTTTTGGGCCAGAATTGAAAGAAATTATTTCAGACATCACTGGGGGGAAGGGCCATGCCCTTCCACAGGATAGGCCTTTCAAGGCTAAGAATAAGTCCAATTTTTGTTCCTTTCGTAATTTCAGGAACGGACCGGCTTCTAACTCTGCAGCCTCTAGACAAGAGGGTAACGCTTCCCAGGCTAAGCCAGCTTGGAAACCAATGCAAGACTGGAACAAGGGTAAACAGGCCAAGAAGCCTGCTGCTGCTACCAAGACAGCATGAAGGGGTAGCCCCCGATCCGGGACCGGATCTAGTAGGGGGCAGACTCTCTCTCTTTGCTCAGGCTTGGGCAAGAGATGTTCCGGATCCCTGGGCACTAGAAATAGTCTCTCAGGGTTATCTTCTGGAATTCAAGGAACTTCCTCCAAGGGGAAGGTTCCACATGTCTCGCTTATTTTCAGACCAATTCTGGATTTAAAAATTCTAAACAAATTTCTCAGAGTTCCATCGTTCAAAATGGAAACCATTCGAACAATTTTACCTACAATCCAGGAGGGTCAGTATATGACTACCGTGGATTTAAAGGATGCGTACCTACATATTCCTATCCACAAAGATCATCATCAGTTCCTAAGGTTCGACTTTCTGGACAAACATTACCAGTTCGTGGCTCTTCCGTTCGGTTTAGCCACTGCTCCCAGAATTTTCACAAAGGTGCTAGGGTCCCTTCTAGTGGTTCTAAGACCGAGGGGTATTGCAGTGGCACCTTATCTAGACGACATTCTAATTCAAGCGTTGTCTCTTTCCAAGGCAAATGCTCATACAGACATTGTTCTAGCCTTTCTCAGATCTCACGGGTGGAAGGTGAACGTAGAAAAGAGTTCCCTGTCTCCGTCAACAAGAGTTCCCTTTTGGGAACAATAATAGATTCCTTAGAAATGAAGATCTTCCTGACAGAAGTCAGAAAGTCAAAGCTTCTAAACGCTTGTCAAGTTCTTCACTCTATTCTGCAGCCTTCCATAGCTCAGTGCATGGAAGTAGTAGGATTGATGGTTGCAGCAATGGACATAGTTCCTTTTGCTCAAATTCATCTAAGACCATTACAACTGTGCATGCTCAATCAGTGGAATGGGGACTATGCAGATTTGTCTCCCCAGATTCAAGAAGACCAGGTAACCAGAGACTCACTCCGTTGGTGGTTGACTGAGGATCACCTGTCTCAGGGAATGAGTTTCCGCAGACCAGAGTGGGTCATTGTCACGACCGATGCCAGTCTATTAGGCTGGGGCGCGGTCTGGGATTCCCTGAAAGCTCAGGGTCTATGGTCTCGGGAAGAGTCTCTTCTCCCGATAAACATCCTGGAACTGAGAGCGATATTCAATGCGCTCCGGGCTTGGCCTCAACTAGCGAAGGCCGGATTCATAAGATTTCAGTCGGACAACATGACGACTGTAGCTTACATCAACCATCAGGGAGGAACAAAGAGTTCCTTGGCGATGAGAGAGGTAGCCAAGATCATCAAATGGGCGGAGGATCACTCCTGCCATCTATCGGCAATTCACATCCCAGGAGTAGACAACTGGGAGGCGGATTATTTGAGTCATCAGACTTTCCATCCGGGGGAGTGGGAACTCCACCCGGAGGTCTTTGCCCAGTTAACTCAATTATGGGGCATTCCAGACATGGATCTGATGGCGTCTCGTCAGAACTTCAAGGTTCCTTGCTACTGGTCCAGATCCAGGGATCCCAAGGCGACTCTAGTGGATGCATTAGTGGCGCCTTGGTCGTTCAACCTAGCTTATGTGTTTCCACTGTTTCCTCTCCTTCCCAGGCTCGTAGCCAGGATCAAACAGGAGAAGGCCTCAGTGATTCTGATAGCTCCTGCGTAGCCACGCAGGACTTGGTATGCAGACCTGGTGAATATGTCATCGGCTCCACCATGGAAGCTACCTTTGAGACAGGATCTTCTAGTACAAGGTCCATTCGAACATCCAAATCTAGTTTCTCTGCAGCTGACTGCTTGGAAATTGAACGCTTGATTTTATCCAAGCGTGGGTTTTCAAATTCAGTGATAGATACTCTGGTCCAAGCCAGAAAACCGGTGACTAGAAAGATTTACCATAAAATATGGAAAAAATATATCTGCTGGTGTGAATCCAAGGGATTCTCCTGGAGTAAGATTAAAATTCCTAAGATTCTCTCCTTTCTCCAAGAGGGTTTGGATAAAGGGTTGTCAGTGAGTTCTCTAAAAGGACAGATTTCTGCCTTATCTGTTTTGTTACACAAACGATTGGCAGCTGTGCCAGATGTACAAGCTTTTGTACAGGCTTTGGTCAGAATCAAGCATGTTTACAGACCTTTGACTCCTCCTTGGAGTCTAAATTTAGTCCTTTCAGTTCTTCAAGGGGTTCCGTTTGAACCTTTACATTCCATAGATATCAAGTTACTTTCTTGGAAAGTTCTGTTTTTGGTTGCTATTTCTTCTGCTAGAAGAGTTTCTGAATTATCTGCTTTGCAGTGTGATCCACCCTATCTGGTGTTCCATTCAGATAAGGTTGTTTTGCGTACCAAACCTGGTTTTCTTCCAAAAGTAGTTTCCAACAAGAATATTAACCAGGAAATAGTAGTTCCTTCTCTGTGTCTGAATCCAGTTTCAAAGAAGGAACGTTTGTTACACAATTTAGATGTAGTCCGTGCTTTAAAGTTCTATTTAGACGCAACAAAGGATTTCAGACAAACTTCATCTTTGTTTGTCGTTTACTCTGGTAAGAGGAGAGGACAAAAAGCTACTGCTACCTCTCTTTCTTTCTGGCTGAAAAGCATCATCTGATTGGCTTTTGAGACTGCCAGACGGCAGCCTCCTGAACGAATCACAGCTCACTCTACTAGGGCTGTGGCTTCCACATGGGCCTTCAAGAATGAGGCTTCTGTTGATCAGATATGTAAGGCAGCGACTTGGTCTTCTCTGCACACTTTTGCCAAATTCTACAAATTTGATACTTATGCTTCTTCGGAGGCTATTTTTGGGAGAAAGGTTTTGCAAGCCGTGGTGCCTTCTGTTTAGGTAACCTGATTTGCTCCCTCCCTTCATCCGTGTCCTTAAGCTTTGGTATTGGTTCCCACAAGTAATGGATGATGCTGTGGACCGGACACACCAATGTTGGAGAAAACAGAATTTATGCTTACCTGATAAATTTCTTTCTCCAACGGTGTGTCCGGTCCACTGGTTTTTTAATCAGGTTTGAAAAATTTCTTTCTCTATACACTACAGTCACCACGGCACCTTATAGTTTCTCCTTTTTTCTCCTAACCGTGGGTCGAATGACTGGGGGGCGGAGCCTGAGGAGGGGCTATATGGGCAGCTCTTGCTGTGCTCTTTGCCATTTCCTGTTGGGGAAGAGAATATTCCCACAAGTAATGGATGACGCCGTGGACCGGACACACCGTTGGAGAAAGAAATTTATCAGGTAAGCATAAATTCTGTTTTTGACCATGTTTGATGAAATGATGAGCCAAAGCAGAGCAAGCATCTCTCTTTTATCACTTAAATGTTCTAATTCTAGTTCTTACTTCCCTAGTGGTCAAACGTACAGCATCCTACAGTTAATACAACTTAGAGTTTGAAAAGGTACCCTAGTAACAAATGATTATTTTTTTTTTAGTTTCTGTAACAAATTCACAATCTCTACACCTAGGATGTCCACATCTGTAGGTTTCCCTTTACCTCTAACCAAGAGCTACCTAATTTTGATTTTTAAAGCTGACTTGGTGAGACCATATTGCCTATAGTTGTATTTCCACGATAGGCAAAACGGCATCTATGTTTAAGTATCGGTCTCAGTTATTTATCTGCTGCAAGCAGATGCTCGCTTTACTTTCGCTCATCATTACATAACATGGCCTAAATGTATCTACTTTTACCTGGTGTGCTATTGAGCAAGTATTTAAACCTGTACAGGGAGGGGGCAGGTTTTCCCACCTCGCAAAAAGAGGCACGTTTCAATTCCACATATGACTTCCCTATTACACCAATTTGTTATATTATATGAGATATGGGTTCTTTAAAATAGATTACACCGGGGAAGCTGGTGGGAGGAGCTCAAGCAAAAGGACGTGCAAACGCTTGTTCTCTGGTTCCCTGGAAGAGCTACTGGCAGGAAAACCCGTGCCTAAATCCCTGGTCCTTGGGTGGCTCTTTACAAGTAAAATCCCATGTACTTCCAGCACCCTAACAGTGACACTACATCTCACTGAGCTGCTACTAGCAGCAAACAAATGGACTGACCAAAACCCATTTCTTTTTCCCTGTAACCTCGGAGCCACAAGTAAAGATATCCATAACTTTCCCATCCCCCCCCCTCCCACCGGTGTTGCGTGAGGGGGAGAGCAACAGTGACCTGAGATATGTGGTGCTGCGGCACCTAACTAAGCAAGGGGATCCGATTCTCTGCGACTAAGCTCTGGTTGCGTGGTGTTGGCTCCTTACCGTGGCCCCGGCTGGTCAAGGTTTGCTCCGGAGATTGGCGCTGCCTTTGGTTGCGGCTTGGGAGCATCACTGTTGTCCGTCCGGAGGAGCAGAGCGTGCATGTGACCTAGACGGGGTGGTCCTTCTCGGCCCAGATGAGGCACTCCTGCGAGATCGGGAGACGCTGAGGAACGTCTGTGGGTGTGCGGTCCTTGCTGTGTGGCTTCGCGACTAATTGGAGTTGGAGGAGGCTTGGTCTTGATCTCGCTCCCCCCCACCGGTGCTGCGTGGGGGAGCTGTGGACCTAAGCCGTAGTTTATCCCTCAGCAGAGCCTGTCTTCAAGGAACAAGTGGCTCTGAGAACTGTACAGGTACTTTGCTAAAATTGAAGTCCTCTGGGCAAATAATTTTCTTTTTCTTGCTGTTGTTGTTTGCTTCTTCTTTTTGCTTCTCTCTGGCTCAGCAGCCTGGTTGGCTGGGCCCCGTAAAACTATCTTTTAAAAGCGGTAACTTATCGCCAGACAATAATAAAGGGGCAGCTGATGGACACAAGCACTAGGAATCTAAATCTGGTTTTCAGAACTGTTTTCCTCAAGAATAGAGCGTCATTACAAGAAATATAAATGACTATCAGAAGTTGAACTGCAAAAACTGAAAATTTGGGTATTATAAAAGTATATTGTATTATACTAAACCTCAAATCTGACAAATTTTAGTTTAAACTATGAGTTGTGTTTCTTTTTTTTTTTTTTTCTTTTTTGGTGTCTATCTGGTGCAATGCAACACCTATACTAAAATTCTGCATAAGATACTACATTTAGTTAAATTGCACCCTGTGACTAAGCAACTGTATATCTATGGTTATGATAAGTGTACAGGTAGACTGAGAGGGGAAAAGGGTTAAAAAGAGGCACATATAAGCTTATATGGTATGTTATTTTATTTGTAGCACCAAGACTTGAATCCTTAACTTTTCCACTTAGCCTGAAAGAAAGGTAGAAAGGAAGGAAGGAGGGGTAAAGCGGTATTGCATGTACATTAACCTTTGTTTATTGATAATTGCTTACTTAGCTTGAATGGCTATGCAATTCATATGTGTGAACCTTTTTATTCTAACTATAAAATTGTGATCTGAAAGAATAATGCTACTCTAAAACCCTACCCCATTCTCAAAAGTACTTTAACCTGTTATAAGACTCATAGGATTTTATTTTTGCATGATAATTATTGACTACAGATAACAGAATCTATCGATATTGCTGGTTTAAGTATATCTAGGCAGTTGTACGAAGGAGGGCGGGATAACAGTGATAAGGTGGGACTAAGGGTTTAGAGAAGGCTACCAAGAGAAAATCCCCACTCAAATAGGAAACTTTTAAAGGAAAATGATGATACAACTCATATAAAAAGTTGTATATAAAAATTGCTCTTGCAAATAGCTGACTAAGAATAATAATTTGAATCTACTGGCAAGGTGAACACCAATCTTCTCAATCTCTGTGAGCTGCATGACCAGGGAGTAAATTCTTCTATCACTGCACAATTTTCCCACTTCTTTTTTTTTTTTTTTCTTCTCCACAACAAGCACTCACGTTTTACGTGGGGGTTTTTTTTTTCCCCCTTGGGGTCCTTCCTCCCCCCATACCACCAATAGACTTCCTCACTATCCACATCCCTTAATTTTATCACTTATTAACACGCACATTTATGGATAAATATTTCATCCCACCTGTCAGAACTTCTCCGTCGGTCATGGCAGCAAAATCAAAAGAGAAAAAAAGTAAGATTACGCAAGAAACACTAGTAGAAACACAGCTTAGTAGTAATGTTTCACAGCCAAATGAACCAATTGACATACAAGCTTTAGTCCTGAGAATTACCGAAGCCCTATCTCCTAAATTTGAAGAGTTGAGAAAGGAAATTAAACATGACATGACTTCCTTATCTGCAGAAATTCGTCAATTTTCTAATAGAATTTCTGAAGCAGAGCAAAGAATATCTGATTTAGAAGATACGATAGCATCACACAATTCTAAATTAAGGGATCTAAACTCTAAATTAATAAAAACTGAGTTAAAAATGGAAGACTTAGAAAATCGAGCGAGAAGGAACAACATAAGAGTAATAGGAGTTCCGGAAGATAAACAATATGAGGATCTTGATAAATTACTTTCAAAAACAATCCCACACCTACTACAAATACCACAAACACAGACACAAATGATAATTGAAAGAGTACATAGAATAGGATGGCGTAACACCGAAAAAGGGAATAGTCGGCCAAGACCAATCATTGTCAAAATGTTAAATTATCAGGACAAACTTACCCTATTACAATACTTTAGGAAAAACAAACCCATATTCCTGGGAAATGCTAAAATCTTGTTGTTCCAGGACTTCTCGGCTGAGACATCAGCAAAGAGAAGGGAACTGTCACCAACTTGCACTAAGTTGATTAATCAAGGGTATCAGGTTGCTTTAGTGTACCCAGCAAAATTGAAAATAACAATAGATGGTAAGACTCAAGTTTTTGACACAGCTAAAGAAGCTGAAAAATATGTGGCGCAGTTCTCTCCTTTAAGTTAAAGAAAGTGGCTAGTCCAAAGGATAGAAAGGGCGTGAAAGAAATGAGTAATAGTGATTTAAAACAAAGGTCATTAAATAAAAATGTTAGGTTAATAAAGATTATCTATTTTTTACACTTCAAGGTTGGTCAGCCCATAATTTGGGTTCACGCCTCAGTCAGGACAGTCCTGTATCTAGAGGCAGTAGGGATTAGAAGCGGCAACCAGGATGACGCACTTGGGGGGGGTGGCGGGGGAGAGAGGGGCGAGGGGCTCTTTTTTTTTTTTTTTTTCTCTTCCCTCCTCTCCTTTTATAAATAATGGATACGGATATTAGCTGTAAAATGGTTTCCTGGAACATAGGAGGCTTAACATCTCCTATTAAAAGAAAGACAATTATATCATATTTAAAAAAGATAAAGACAGATATAGCCTTTCTTCAAGAAACGCATATGAAGATGGATGAAATTATTAAACTTAAAAAGTCATGGGTTCAGGAAGTCATTGCGGCCCCAGCTTTGGGAAGAAGGGGGGGGGGTAGCAATTTTAATTGGCAAAAAAGTCAAGGCTACAACCTCAGTCCTTGAAAGTGATCCAGGTGGGAGATTTCTATTGTTGAAGGTTAAGATTGCAAAGTGTATATATACTATGTGTAATATATACGCACCAAATATTATTGACCATGATTTTTGGGATTCTCTGCAAACCAAAATACTTTCCAAAAAAGAGGGCTTGTTAATAATTGGAGGAGACTTTAATATGACTCCACAGTACACATTAGATAGATTAAGGCATGATGCTCGAATCTTAAAAACAAAAAAAGATAACTTAGAAATTAAAATCTTTTCTAAATTGTTCTCCAATTTAAAAGTTAAAGACATCTGGAGAATACACAATCCAGATACCAAAAGCTACACATGTCTCTCAAAGGCTCATAAATCACTCTCAAGGATTGATTTATTCCTAGTAGACGAGAAATTTTTGAACCTTAATGTAGATACTAAAATCTTTCCGGTAACAGTCTCGGATCATGCCCCAATAATGTTAGAACTACGTCCACAAGATTCTAGAACTAGAAATTCAAGATTTTTTTTTCCAAAACATTTGGCTACAAATCCAGAATTTAAAACAATGCTGAGTTTGAAATTTCAAGAATACGTGGAATTGAATAGTGAATATGTGAACCGACCGATGATCTTTTGGGAAGCTGCAAAGGCAGTAATAAGGGGGGAGATCTTAGCCTATAATATTAATAGAACCAAAAACTATAAAAAGAAGGAAGAGGATATATTGAAATCACTACTAAATACTTATAATAATTACATATTGAATAAAACTCCTGAAACATGGAGTAGATATACCCAAGTTATAAAGGAAAGAGACACCTTCCTCCTACACAAAACTACTCAAAGGGAGATAAAAATGCAAGCTCAACTATTTAAATATGGGAACAAAGCTGGCAAGCTTCTTGCCAACTTAGTTAAACAAGACAAAGATTCTGCCTTAATTGAGTCTATTAAGAAAGGGGACAAATTAATTACAAGGCCTGATGAGATTTTGGAAGTAATGGTAGATTACTATAAGGATCTTTATTCTTTAAGGGCATCAAATAAGATAGAACGAGCAAAGTTTTGGGAAAAAATTTCTTGCCCAACTATAACAGAAGAACTAAATGAAAAAATGAATTCCCCTATTACTGAGGAGGAGGTTAGGAAGAATATTGAGGATATGCCTATTAACAAGGCGTCAGGCCCTGACGGCCTGCCGAGCGAATTTTATAAAATAATTTCCCCATTGATAGTTCCACATTTGACAAGGTTATTTAATAGTATTTACATGGAGGGGAATTCGCCTTCTGTAAGTTTTGCGGCTTCTTATACAACGCTTCTACCAAAATCTGAGAAAGATTTAACTCAGAAAGAATCATATAGACCAATAGCCTTGTTAAATGTGGACTATAAACTTTTAACTTCCATCCTTGCCCAAAGAATGCAAACTCTTCTTCCCACCATAATACACAAGGATCAAGCCGGATTTTTAATAAATAGAAATTCTTCATCTAAAATTCGCGAGTTGTTCCTCGTTATTGATTACTTTAAATCAGAGTCGAATAAAGATCAGGAGGGTAAACAAGATAATCATGATAAGGCAATTATTACAATTGATGCTGAGAAAGCATTTGACTCGGTTAATCATGATCACCTTCTTCATTCATTAACCCAGTTTGGTTTCAAGGGCCAATTCCCTAAATTTATTGAAAACCTCTATGATAAAGCCTCAACAAGGATAATAGTCAATGCTAGACAATCATCTGACATAGGCTTAGCTAGGGGCACAAGGCAGGGATGTCCCCTTTCGCCTTTGCTGTTTAACATCGCAATAGAACCCCTTGCAATATTGATTAGACAGGAAATCGAAGGAATAAAAATAGGAAATAGAGAACTTAAGATAGCATTGTATGCTGATGACATTTTAATTTACATGAGAGAGTCCCAGATAAATCTACCTAAGTTATTGTCAATTATAAATCAGTTCAGCCTGTTCTCAGGGTATAAAATAAATGCATCTAAATCTGAACTATTGTGGTTAGTAAGACCTGATCAATCTGAGGAAAGTATTCCGTTTAAAATCGTGAGTGAATCATTTAGATACCTCGGTATATTGGTTTCCTTATCACCAGAGAAATGGTATAACCTCAATATTCCACCAATCTTGAAGACGACTATAAATAAGATGAAAAGTTGGCAGAATCTTCCTATCTCATTGTCGGGCCGCATTGCCCTGTACAAAATGATATTATTTCCAAAGATTTTATATATTATTCAAAATATTCCAATTCTTTTGAAAGTCAAAGATGTTAAAACTTTAAACACAGCTCTTAGAAAATTTATTTGGCAGGGAAAAAAACCCAGAATTGCATTGGAAAAACTCAGCCTACCCCCAAAATTGGGAGGCTGTGCCTTACCTGATCTTTACTTATATAACTTGGCGGGCTTGGCCCGAATAGTAGTAGATTGGATTTGTCGTAAAGACTATGTAACGGACAATGACTTAGAAAGAAATATAACCTCTCCCTACCTTCCAACAGCTCTAATACATGTTGATTTGGTTGAAATACCAAGGGAAATAAAGAACTTTAAAGCTATATGTATTCCAATCAAGGCATGGTCAAAGATATGTAATTTGCTGAAAATAGATAAAAAAGCCTCTAAATACCTGCCCTTGAAGGGGAATCCCCACTTTGTAATGGGCTTACAATCAGTTCCACTACAAAGATGGCAAGAGGTGGGATTAGATAAAGTAATTCAACTAGTTGATACTACAGGGAGGCACATTAAAACATTTGCTGAATTAAAAACAGAATTTGATCTCTCCCATAAGGAATTTTATGTGTATTTACAAGCAAGACATTATACCTGGAAATTAATAAATCAGTCAGGCTGGAAGTGGTCACTGGGACCACTTGAAAACTGGTTGACACAAGCCAAAAGGGGACGATTATCAATTTCGTATTGCTACCAAATCTTAAATTCAGATAAAGGAAGAGATAATATATCTAAAATTGAATCCAAATGGGCGATTAATCTAGCCCCGGATCAGCTTGAGGTAGACTATATACAAGCATCAATATCAGAAGTTAGACGAACAACTCTTTCCGCAACATGGCGAGAATCCCACTTAAAACTTCTCTATATGACCTATATTACTCCTGAAAAAGGATCTAGATGGGCGAACTCCCAATTTAATAAATGTCCGAAATGCTCACTGAACGCAGCTAACTTAAAACATATGGTTTGGGAATGTCCAAAATTGAAAGCAATGTGGAAAAAATTGGAATTTTGGTTAGTTAAAAGGGTTGGAGTCTCCCATTTGGATCTGTCATTTAGAAACGTAATATTTCTTAGAGTAGACCCTAAAATCTCACCGGAAAAAAAAAAGATTGTTAATGTTGCTATATTAGCAACTAGATATACTATTTTTAAAAAATGGAGAGAAGTATCTGCTCCATCTATTTCAGAGATAACCAACTCTATTAAAAAACAATGCATTCTTGAACAATATAACACAAAACTGTATGATACAGATAGTGTCTGTGTTTTTTTCCAAAAGTGGTCTCCATTTATAAAATCCTTGCCAAAAAAGGAAATTGAGCATTTAATTTACCCATTCAGACACTTAGAATTAGTTATTTTAGGAACATGGTAAGAAAGGGAAGAGGAATGGAAATTTACCCAAAACGTATCGGGAACCCAGAGTGGGGCGGAATACATAAACATGTGACTTTAATTTTTTTTTTTTTTTTTTGTGTTTCCCCTCTTCCCCCCCTCTCCCCCTCCCCCCCCCCCTTCTATGTGCCAGTCTCTCCATCCTGGTTGTTTAGGGAGTTTAAGGAAATTCTTAACAAACAGTGGTGTACTTCTTTACATTTGCTTGGCTAATATAAGCAATTACTAGGTTAAGCCTTTGAAATAATCAACTTTAGAGGGCCCTGAAAAGGGGCATCGGTCCAAAGTCGATCTGGCATTCGGTTATTTTCTTCTTTTTTTTTTTTCCTTTTGGTTGGACTCTTGCATATTTGTTTTTGGATATATTGTGTTAAATTACTTAGTAAGGCATAACGTGATAAGGTGAATGTAACAAATTTTTGTGTTAATACGCTGGATTTAAAAAAACAATAAAAATAAACGTTTAAAAAAAAAAAAATAGATTGCACCAACTAACAAACTACCCGTGAATCACTAAAATCTTCTCATTTTCTATTAACACTATTTGATCAAGTACTAATATAGTCCTGTACTTATATTAAGTGTTTGTTATGATTATTTAACCAAATGTATGTACATAGATTTTTTGCAATGAGTTGATACATGTGAGGGTGCTTTTAAAGGGACACTTTCCAATTTACTTCCATTATCAAATTTTGCACAGTCTTTTTATATTCACACTTTCTGGGGAACAAGATCCTACTGAGTGTTTGCACAAGCTCACATTGTATACCTATATTAGTCTGTGATTGGCTGATGTCTGTCACATGATACAGGGCCGGCAAAATGGAGAAAAAATACGTTTGTCAGAAAAAAAATCTACTGCTTATTTGATATTCAGAGTAAGTGTTAAATCATTGGGGCCTATCTATCAAGCTCCGCCAGAAACAAAAGTTATGGAGCAGCGGTCACAAAGACCGCTGCTCCATTACCCTGTCCACCTGCTCTGAGCAGGCGAGACCATGCTCTGAGCAGGCGGTCAGGAATTGCAACAATTCAACCCGATCGAGTATGATAGGGTTGATTGACACCCCCTGCTGGCGGCCCATTGGCCGCGAGTCTGGAGGGGGCGGCGTTGCACCAGCAGCTCTTGTGAGCTGCTGGTGCAATGTTAAATGCGGAGAGCGTATTGCTCTCTGCATTCAGCGATGTCTTGCGGACCTGATCCACCCTGTCGGATCAGGTCCACAAGACATTTCTTTCATGTAATTAGGAAGAGTCCATGAGCTAGTGACGTATGGGATATACATTCCTACCAGGAGGGGCAAAGTTTCCCAAACCTCAAAATGCCTATAAATACACCCCTCACCACACCCACAATTCAGTTTTACAAACTTTGCCTCCGATGGAGGTGGTGAAGTAAGTTTGTGCTAGATTCTACGTTGATATGCGCTCCGCAGCAAGTTGGAGCCCGGTTTTCCTCTCAGCGTGCAGTGAATGTCAGAGGGATGTGAGGAGAGTATTGCCTATTTGAATGCAGTGATCTCCTTCTAAGGGGTCTATTTCATAGGTTCTCTGTTATCGGTCGTAGAGATTCATCTCTTACCTCCCTTTTCAGATCGACGATATACTCTTATATATACCATTACCTCTGCTGATTCTCTTTTCAGTACTGGTTTGGCTATCTGCTATATGTAGATGAGTGTCCTGGGGTAAGTAAGTCTTATTTTCTGTGACACTCCAAGCTATGGTTGGGCACTTTGTTTATAAAGTTCTAAATATATGTATTCAAACATTTATTTGCCTTGACTCAGAATGTTCAACTTTCCTTATTTTCAGACAGTCAGTTTCATATTTGGGATAATGCATTTTGATTTGACCATTTTTTCTTACCTTAAAATTTGACTTTTTCCCTGTGGGCTGTTAGGCTCCCGGGGGCTGAAAATGCTTCATTTTATTGCGTCATTCTTGGCGCGGACTTTTTTGGCGCAAAAATTCTATTTCCGTTTCCGGCGTCATACGTGTCGCCGGAAGTTGCGTCATTCTTTGACGTTATTTTGCGCCAAAAATGTCGGCGTTCCGGATGTGGCATCATTTTTGGCGCCAAAAAGCATTTAGGCGCCAAATAATGTGGGCGTCTTATTTGGCGCGCAAAAAATATGGGCGTCGCTTTTGTCTCCACATTATTTAAGTCTCATTTTTTATTGCTTCTGGTTGCTAGAAGCTTGTTCTTTGGCATTCTTTCCCATTCCTGAAACTGTCATTTAAGGAATTTGATCAATTTTGCTTTATATGTTGTTTTTTCTCTTACATATTGCAAGATGTCTCACGTTGCATCTGAGCCAGAAGATACTACAGGAAAATCGCTGTCAAGTGCTGAATCTACCAAAGCTAAGTGTATCTGCTGTAAACTTTTGGTAGCTATTTCTCCAGCTGTTGTTTGTATTGATTGTCATGACAAACTTGTTAAAGCAGATAATATTTCCTTTAGTAAAGTACCATTGCCTGTTGCAGTTCCCTCAACATCTAAGGTGCAGAATGTTCCTGATAATATAAGAGATTTTGTTTCTGAATCCATAAAGAAGGCTATGTCTGTTATTTCTCCTTCTAGTAAACGTAAAAAATCTTTTAAAACTTCTCTCCCTACAGATGAATTTTTAAATGAACATCATCATTCTGATTCTGATGACTCCTCTGGTTCAGAGGATTCTGTCTCTGAGGTTGATGCTGATAAATCTTCATATTTATTTAAAATGGAATTTATTCGTTCTTTACTTAAAGAAGTCCTAATTGCTTTAGAAATAGAGGATTCTAGTCCTCTTGATACTAATTCTAAACGTTTAGATAAGGTATTTAAAGCTCCTGTGGTTATTCCAGAAGTTTTTCCTGTTCCTAATGCTATTTCTGCAGTAATTTCCAAAGAATGGGATAAATTGGGTAATTCATTTACTCCTTCTAAACGTTTTAAGCATTTATATCCTGTGCCGTCTGACAGATTAGAATTTTGGGACAAAATCCCTAAAGTTGATGGGGCTATTTCTACCCTTGCTAAACGTACTACTATTCCTACGTCAGATGGTACTTCGTTTAAGGATCCTCTAGATAGGAAAATTGAGTCCTTTCTAAGAAAAGCTTATCTGTGTTCAGGTAATCTTCTTAGACCTGCTATATCTTTGGCTGATGTTGCTGCAGCTTCAACTTTTTGGTTGGAAACTTTAGCGCAACAAGTAACACATCGTGATTCTCATGACATTATTCTTCTTCTTCAGCATGCTAATAATTTTATCTGTGATGCCATTTTTGATATTATCAGAGTTGATGTCAGGTTTATGTCTCTAGCTATTTTAGCTAGAAGAGCTTTATGGCTTAAAACTTGGAATGCTGATATGGCTTCTAAATCAACTTTACTTTCTATTTCTTTCCAGGGTAACAAATTATTTGGTTCTCAGTTGGATTCCATCATTTCAACTGTTACTGGTGGGAAAGGAACTTTTTTACCACAGGATAAAAAATCTAAAGGTAAAAGTAGAGCTAATAATCGTTTTCGTTCCTTTCGTTTCAACAAAGAACAAAAGCCTGATCCTTCATCCTCAGGAGCAGTTTCAGTTTGGAAACCATCTCCAGTCTGGAATAAATCCAAGCCAGCTAGAAAGGCAAAGCCTGCTTCTAAATCCACATGAAGGTGCGGCCCTCATTCCAGCTCAGCTGGTAGGGGGCAGGTTACGTTTTTTCAAGGAAATTTGGATCAATTCTGTTCACAATCTTTGGATTCAGAACATTGTTTCAGAAGGGTACAGAATTGGTTTCAAGATAAGACCTCCTGCAAAGAGATTTTTTCTTTCCCGTGTCCCAGTAAATCCAGTAAAAGCTCAAGCATTTCTGAAATGTGTTTCAGATCTAGAGTTGACTGGAGTAATTATGCCAGTTCCAGTTCAGGAACAGGGGATGGGGTTTTATTCAAATCTCTTCATTGTACCAAAGAAGGAGAATTCCTTCAGACCAGTTCTGGATCTAAAAATATTGAATCGTTATGTAAGGATACCAACGTTCAAAATGGTAACTATAAGGACTATCTTGCCTTTTGTTCTGCAAGGGAATTATATGTCCACAATAGATTTACAGGATGCATATCTGGATATTCCGATTCATCCAGATCATTTTCAGTTCCTGAGATTCTCTTTTCTGGACAAGCATTACCAGTTTGTGGCTCTGCCGTTTGGTCTAGCTACAGCTCCAAGAATTTTTACAAAGGTTCTCGGTGCCCTTCTGTCTGTAATCAGAGAACAGGGTATTGTGGTATTTCCTTATTTGGACGATATCTTGGTACTTGCTCAGTCTTTACATTTAGCAGAATCTCATACGAATCGACTTGTGTTGTTTCTTCAAGATCATGGTTGGAGGATCAATTTACCAAAAAGTTCTTTGATTCCTCAGACAAGGGTAACCTTTCTGGGTTTCCAGATGGATTCAGTGTCCATGACTCTGTCTTTAACAGACAAGAGACGTCTAAAATTGATTGCAGCTTGTCGAAACCTTCAGTCACAATCATTCCCTTCGGTAGCCTTATGCATGGAAATTCTAGGTCTTATGACTGCTGCATCGGACGCGATCCCCTTTGCTCGTTTTCACATGCGACCTCTTCAGCTCTGTATGCTGAAGCAATGGTGCAAGGATTACACGAAGATATCTCAAACAATATCTTTAAAACCGATTGTTCGGCACTCTCTAACATGGTGGACAGATCACCATCGTTTAATTCAGGGGGCTTCTTTTGTGCTTCCGACCTGGACTGTAATTTCAACAGATGCAAGTCTCACGGGTTGGGGAGCTGTGTGGGGATCTCTGACGGCACAGGGAGTTTGGGAATCTCAGGAGGTGAGATTACCTATCAATATCTTGGAACTCCGTGCAATTTTCAGAGCTCTTCAGTTTTGGCCTCTTCTGAAGAGAGAATCGTTCATTTGTTTTCAGACAGACAATGTCACAACTGTGGCATACATCAATCATCAAGGAGGGACTCACAGTCCTCTGGCTATGAAAGAAGTATCTCGAATTTTGGTTTGGGCGGAATCCAGCTCCTGTCTAATCTCTGCGGTTCATATCCCAGGTGTAGACAATTGGGAAGCGGATTATCTAAGTCGCCAAATGTTGCATCCGGGCGAATGGTCTCTTCACCCAGAGGTATTTCTTCAGATTGTTCAAATGTGGGAACTTCCAGAAATAGATCTGATGGCGTCCCATCTAAACAAGAAACTTCCCAGGTATCTGTCCAGATCCCGGGATCCTCAGGCGGAGGCAGTGGATGCATTATCACTTCCTTGGAAGTATCATCCTGCCTATATCTTTCCGCCTCTAGTTCTTCTTCCAAGAGTGATCTCCAAGATTCTGAAGGAATGCTCGTTTGTTCTGCTGGTAGCTCCAGCATGGCCTCACAGGTTTTGGTATGCGGATCTTGTCCGGATGGCCTCTTGCCAACCGTGGACTCTTCCGTTAAGACCAGACCTTCTATCACAAGGTCCTTTTTTCCATCAGGATCTGAAATCCTTAAATTTAAAGGTATGGAGATTGAACGCTTGATTCTTGGTCAAAGAGGTTTCTCTGACTCCGTGATTAATACTATGTTACAGGCTCGTAAATCTGTATCTCGAGAGATATATTATAGAGTCTGGAAGACTTATATTTCTTGGTGTCTTTCTCATCATTTTTCTTGGCATTCTTTTAGAATACCGAGAATTTTACAGTTTCTTCAGGATGGTTTAGATAAGGGTTTGTCCGCAAGTTCTTTGAAAGGACAAATCTCTGCTCTTTCTGTTCTTTTTCACAGAAAGATTGCTATTCTTCCTGATATTCATTGTTTTGTACAAGCTTTGGTTCGTATAAAACCTGTCATTAAGTCAATTTCTCCTCCTTGGAGTTTGAATTTGGTTCTGGGAGCTCTTCAAGCTCCTCCGTTTGAACCTATGCATTCATTGGACATTAAATTACTTTCTTGGAAAGTTTTGTTCCTTTTGGCCATCTCTTCTGCTAGAAGAGTTTCTGAATTATCTGCTCTTTCTTGTGAGTCTCCTTTTCTGATTTTTCATCAGGATAAGGCGGTGTTGCGAACTTCTTTTGAATTTTTACCTAAAGTTGTGAATTCCAACAACATTAGTAGAGAAATTGTGGTTCCTTCATTATGTCCTAATCCTAAGAATTCTAAGGAGAAATCGTTGCATTCTTTGGATGTTGTTAGAGCTTTGAAATATTATGTTGAAGCTACGAAATCTTTCCGTAAGACTTCTAGTCTATTTGTTATCTTTTCCGGTTCTAGGAAAGGCCAGAAAGCTTCTGCCATTTCTTTGGCATCTTGGTTGAAATCTTTAATTCATCTTGCCTATGTTGAGTCGGGTAAAATTCCGCCTCAGAGAATTACAGCTCATTCTACTAGGTCAGTATCTACTTCCTGGGCGTTTAGGAATGAAGCTTCGGTTGACCAGATCTGCAAAGCAGCAACTTGGTCCTCTTTGCATACTTTTACTAAATTCTACCATTTTGATGTATTTTCTTCTTCTGAAGCAGTTTTTGGTAGAAAAGTACTTCAGGCAGCGGTTTCAGTTTGAATCTTCTGCTTATGTTTTTCGTTAAACTTTATTTTGGGTGTGGATTATTTTCAGCAGGAATTGGCTGTCTTTATTTTATCCCTCCCTCTCTAGTGACTCTTGTGTGGAAAGATCCACATCTTGGGTAGTCATTATCCCATACGTCACTAGCTCATGGACTCTTGCTAATTACATGAAAGAAAACATAATTTATGTAAGAACTTACCTGATAAATTCATTTCTTTCATATTAGCAAGAGTCCATGAAGCCCGCCCTTTTTTTGTGGTGGTTATGATTTTGTATAAAGCACAATTATTCCAATTCCTTATTTTATATGCTTTCGCACTTTTTTATCACCCCACTTCTTGGCTATTCGTTAAACTGAATTGTGGGTGTGGTGAGGGGTGTATTTATAGGCATTTTGAGGTTTGGGAAACTTTGCCCCTCCTGGTAGGAATGTATATCCCATACGTCACTAGCTCATGGACTCTTGCTAATATGAAAGAAATGAATTTATCAGGTAAGTTCTTACATAAATTATGTTTTCTTAAATAGGCCTCATTGTCTTTTTATGATGCACTTGTTAATTATACAATTCTACTGCATTGAGTGGTCCTTTAAATGAATACCTGACTACGGACCTTGAAGAGTTTAAAATGATGTGTATATATTGGTTGACACCAGTCTTTGGCAATTGTGTATGAGTACAGCTAATGCTGAAACGCGTCAGTTGCCGATGGCTGGTCTTTGTTTTTACTGTGATTGCTGTTCCTGATTTTACTCTGTTTTATGGATTGCAAATAAAGTTGATGTTTCTTTCATGTAATTAGCAAGAGTCCATGAGCTAGTGACGTATGGGATATACATTCCTACCAGGAGGGGCAAAGTTTCCCAAACCTCAAAATGCCTATAAATACACCCCTCACCACACCCACAATTCAGTTTTACAAACTTTGCCTCCGATGGAGGTGGTGAAGTAAGTTTGTGCTAGATTCTACGTTGATATGCGCTCCGCAGCAAGTTGGAGCCCGGTTTTCCTCTCAGCGTGCAGTGAATGTCAGAGGGATGTGAGGAGAGTATTGCCTATTTGAATGCAGTGATCTCCTTCTACGGGGTCTATTTCATAGGTTCTCTGTTATCGGTCGTAGAGATTCATCTCTTACCTCCCTTTTCAGATCGACGATATACTCTTATATATACCATTACCTCTGCTGATTCTCGTTTCAGTACTGGTTTGGCTATCTGCTATATGTAGATGAGTGTCCTGGGGTAAGTAAGTCTTATTTTCTGTGACACTCCTAGCTATGGTTGGGCACTTTGTTTATAAAGTTCTAAATATATGTATTCAAACATTTATTTGCCTTGACTCAGAATGTTCAACTTTCCTTATTTTCAGACAGTCAGTTTCATATTTGGGATAATGCATTTTAATTTAACATTTTTCTTACCTTAAAATTTGACTTTTTCCCTGTGGGCTGTTAGGCTCGCGGGGGCTGAAAATGCTTCATTTTATTGCGTCATTCTTGGCGCGGACTTTTTTGGCGCAAAAATTCTATTTCCGTTTCCGGCGTCATACGTGTCGCCGGAAGTTGCGTCATTTTTTGACGTTATTTTGCGCCAAAAATGTCGGCGTTCCGGACGTGGCGTCATTTTTGGCGCCAAAAAGCATTTAGGCGCCAAATAATGTGGGCGTCTTATTTGGCGCGAAAAAATATGGGCGTCACTTTTGTCTCCACATTATTTAAGTCTCATTTTTTATTGCTTCTGGTTGCTAGAAGCTTGTTCTTTGGCATTTTTTCCCATTCCTGAAACTGTCATTTAAGGAATTTGATCAATTTTGCTTTATATATATGTTGTTTTTTCTCTTACATATTGCAAGATGTCTCACGTTGCATCTGAGTCAGAAGATACTACAGGAAAATCGCTGTCAAGTGCTGAATCTACCAAAGCTAAGTGTATCTGCTGTAAACTTTTGGTAGCTATTCCTCCAGCTGTTGTTTGTATTGATTGTCATGACAAACTTGTTAAAGCAGATAATATTTCCTTTAGTAAAGTACCATTGCATGTTGCAGTTCCTTCAACATCTAAGGTGCAGAATGTTCCTGATAATATAAGAGATTTTGTTTCTGAATCCTTAAAGAAGGCTATGTCTGTTATTTCTCCTTCTAGTAAACGTAAAAAATCTTTTAAAACTTCTCTCCCTACAGATGAATTTTTAAATGAACATCATCATTCTGATTCTGATGATTCCTCTGGTTCAGAGGATTCTGTCTCAGAGGTTGATGCTGATAAATCTTCATTTCTTTCATGTAATTAGCAAGAGTCCATGAGCTAGTGACGTATGGGATATACATTCCTACCAGGAGGGGCAAAGTTTCCCAAACCTCAAAATGCCTATAAATACACCCCTCACCACACCCACAATTCAGTTTTACAAACTTTGCCTCCGATGGAGGTGGTGAAGTAAGTTTGTGCTAGATTCTACGTTGATATGCGCTCCGCAGCAAGTTGGAGCCCAGTTTTCCTCTCAGCGTGCAGTGAATGTCAGAGGGATGTGAGGAGAGTATTGCCTATTTGAATGCAGTGATCTCCTTCTAAGGGGTCTATTTCATAGGTTCTCTGTTATCGGTCGTAGAGATTCATCTCTTACCTCCCTTTTCAGATCGACGATATACTCTTATATATACCATTACCTCTACTGATTCTCGTTTCAGTACTGGTTTGGCTATCTACTATATGTAGATGAGTGTCCTGGGGTAAGTAAGTCTTATTTTCTGTGACACTCCTAGCTATGGTTGGGCACTTTGTTTATAAAGTTCTAAATATATGTATTCAAACATTTATTTGCCTTGACTCAGAATGTTCAACTTTCCTTATTTTCAGACAGTCAGTTTCATATTTGGGATAATGCATTTTAATTTAACATTTTTTCTTACCTTAAAATTTGACTTTTCCCTGTGGGCTGTTAGGCTCGCGGGGGCTGAAAATGCTTCATTTTATTGCGTCATTCTTGGTGCGGACTTTTTTGGCGCAAAAATTCTATTTCCGTTTCCGGCGTCATACGTGTCGCCGGAAGTTGCGTCATTTTTTGACGTTATTTTGCGCCAAAAATGTCGGCGTTCCGGATGTGGCGTCATTTTTGGCGCCAAAAAGCATTTAGGCGCCAAATAATGTGGGCGTCTTATTTGGCGCGAAAAAATATGGGCGTCACTTTTGTCTCCACATTATTTAAGTCTCATTTTTTATTGCTTCTGGTTGCTAGAAGCTTGTTCTTTGGCATTTTTTCCCATTCCTGAAACTGTCATTTAAGGAATTTGATCAATTTTGCTTTATATATATGTTGTTTTTTCTCTTACATATTGCAAGATGTCTCACGTTGCATCTGAGTCAGAAGATACTACAGGAAAATCGCTGTCAAGTGCTGAATCTACCAAAGCTAAGTGTATCTGCTGTAAACTTTTGGTAGCTATTCCTCCAGCTGTTGTTTGTATTGATTGTCATGACAAACTTGTTAAAGCAGATAATATTTCCTTTAGTAAAGTACCATTGCCTGTTGCAGTTCCTTCAACATCTAAGGTGCAGAATGTTCCTGATAATATAAGAGATTTTGTTTCTGAATCCATAAAGAAGGCTATGTCTGTTATTTCTCCTTCTAGTAAACGTAAAAAATCTTTTAAAACTTCTCTCCCTACAGATGAATTTTTAACTGAACATCATCATTCTGATTCTGATGATTCCTCTGGTTCAGAGGATTCTGTCTCAGAGGTTGATGCTGATAAATCTTCATATTTATTTAAAATGGAATTTATTCGTTCTTTACTTAAAGAAGTCCTAATTGCTTTAGAAATAGAGGATTCTGGTCCTCTTGATACTAAATCTAAACGTTTAAATAAGGTTTTTAAAACTCCTGTAGTTATTCCAGAAGTTTTTCCTGTCCCTGATGCTATTTCTGCAGTAATTTCCAAAGAATGGGATAATTTGGGTAATTCATTTACTCCTTCTAAACGTTTTAAGCAATTATATCCTGTGCCGTCTGACAGATTAGAATTTTGGGATAAGATCCCTAAAGTTGATGGGGCTATTTCTACCCTTGCTAAACGTACTACTATTCCTACGTCAGATGGTACTTCGTTTAAGGATCCTCTAGATAGGAAAATTGAATCCTTTCTAAGAAAAGCTTATCTGTGTTCAGGTAATCTTCTTAGACCTGCTATATCTTTGGCTGATGTTGCTGCAGCTTCAACTTTTTGGTTGGAAACTTTAGCGCAACAAGTAACACATCGTGATTCTCATGATATTATTATTCTTCTTCAGCATGCAAATAATTTTATCTGTGATGCCATTTTTGATATTATCAGAGTTGATGTCAGGTTTATGTCTCTAGCTATTTTAGCTAGAAGAGCTTTATGGCTTAAAACTTGGAATGCTGATATGGCTTCTAAATCAACTTTACTTTCCATTTCTTTCCAGGGTAACAAATTATTTGGTTCTCAGTTGGATTCCATTATTTCAACTGTTACTGGTGGGAAAGGAACTTTTTTACCACAGGATAAAAAATCTAAAGGTAAAAACAGGGCTAATAATCGTTTTCGTTCCTTTCGTTTCAACAAAGAACAAAAGCCTGATCCTTCATCCTCAGGAGCAGTTTCAGTTTGGAGACCATCTCCAGTCTGGAATAAATCCAAGCCAGCTAGAAAGGCAAAGCCTGCTTCTAAGTCCACATGAAGGTGCGGCCCTCATTCCAGCTCAGCTGGTAGGGGGCAGGTTACGTTTTTTCAAGGAAATTTGGATCAATTCTGTTCACAATCTTTGGATTCAGAGCATTGTTTCAGAAGGGTACAGAATTGGTTTCAAGTTGAGACCTCCTGCAAAGAGATTTTTTCTTTCCCGTGTCCCAGTAAATCCAGTAAAAGCTCAAGCATTTCTGAAATGTGTTTCAGATCTAGAGTTGACTGGAGTAATTATGCCAGTTCCAGTTCCGGAACAGGGGATGGGGTTTTATTCAAATCTCTTCATTGTACCAAAGAAGGAGAATTCTTTCAGACCAGTTCTGGATCTAAAAATATTGAATCGTTATGTAAGGATACCAACCTTCAAGATGGTAACTGTAAGGACTATCTTACCTTTTGTTCAGCAAGGGAATTATATGTCCACAATAGATTTACAGGATGCATATCTGCATATTCCGATTCATCCAGATCATTATCAGTTCCTGAGATTCTCGTTTCTGGACAAGCATTACCAATTTGTGGCTCTGCCGTTTGGCCTAGTTACAGCTCCAAGAATTTTTACAAAGGTTCTCGGTGCCCTGCTGTCTGTAATCAGAGAACAGGGTATTGTGGTATTTCCTTATTTGGACGATATCTTGGTACTTGCTCAGTCTTTACATTTAGCAGAATCTCATACGAATCGACTTGTGTTGTTTCTTCAAGATCATGGTTGGAGGATCAATTTACCAGAAAGTTCTTTGATTCCTCAGACAAGGGTAACCTTTCTGGGTTTCCAGATGGATTCAGTGTCCATGACTCTGTCTTTAACAGACAAGAGACGTCTAAAGTTGATTACAGCTTGTCGAAACCTTCAGTCTCAATCATTCCCTTCGGTAGCCTTATGCATGGAAATTCTAGGTCTTATGACTGCTGCATCGGACGCGATCCCCTTTGCTCGTTTTCACATGCGACCTCTTCAGCTCTGTATGCTGAAGCAATGGTGCAAGGATTACACGAAGATATCTCAATTAATATCTTTAAAACCGATTGTTCGACACTCTCTAACATGGTGGACAGATCACCATCGTTTAATTCAGGGGGCTTCTTTTGTGCTTCCGACCTGGACTGTAATTTCAACAGATGCAAGTCTCACAGGTTGGGGAGCTGTGTGGGGATCTCTGACGGCACAAGGAGTTTGGGAATCTCAGGAGGTGAGATTACCGATCAATATTTTGGAACTCCGTGCAATTTTCAGAGCTCTTCAGTTTTGGCCTCTTCTGAAGAGAGTCACAACTGTGGCATACATCAATCATCAAGGAGGGACTCACAGTCCTCTGGCTATGAAAGAAGTATCTCGAATTTTGGTTTGGGCGGAATCCAGCTCCTATCTAATCTCTGCGGTTCATATCCCAGGTGTAGACAATTGGGAAGCGGATTATCTCAGTCGCCAAACGTTGCATCCGGGCGAATGGTCTCTTCACCCAGAGGTATTTCTTCAGATTGTTCAAATGTGGGAATTTCCAGAAATAGATCTGATGGCGTCCCATCTAAGCAAGAAACTTCCCAGGTATCTGTCCAGATCCCGGGATCCTCAGGCGGAGGCAGTGGATGCATTATCACTTCCTTGGAAGTATCATCCTGCCTATATCTTTCCGCCTCTAGTTCTTCTTCCAAGAGTAATCTCCAAGATTCTGAAGGAATGCTCGTTTGTTCTGCTGGTAGCTCCGGCATGGCCTCACAGGTTTTGGTATGCGGATCTTGTCCGGATGGCCTCTTGCCAACCGTGGACTCTTCCGTTAAGACCAGACCTTCTGTCACAAGGTCCTTTTTTCCATCAGGATCTGAAATCCTTAAATTTAAAGGTATGGAGATTGAACGCTTGATTCTTGGTCAAAGAGGTTTCTCTGACTCTGTGATTAATACTATGTTACAGGCTCGTAAATCTGTATCTCGAGAGATATATTATAGAGTCTGGAAGACTTATATTTCTTGGTGTCTTTCTCATCATTTTTCCTGGCATTCTTTTAGAATACCGAGAATTTTACAGTTTCTTCAGGATGGTTTAGATAAGGGTTTGTCCGCAAGTTCTTTGAAAGGACAAATCTCTGCTCTTTCTGTTCTTTTTCACAGAAAGATTGCTATTCTTCCTGATATTCATTGTTTTGTACAAGCTTTGGTTCGTATAAAACCTGTCATTAATTCAATTTCTCCTCGGAGTTTGAATTTGGTTCTGGGAGCTCTTCAAGCTCCTCCGTTTGAACCTATGCATTCATTGGACATTAAATTACTTTCTTGGAAAGTTTTGTTCCTTTTGGCCATCTCTTCTGCCAGAAGAGTTTCTGAATTATCTGCTCTTTCTTGTGAGTCTCCTTTTCTGATTTTTCATCAGGATAAGGCGGTGTTGCGAACTTCTTTTGAATTTTTACCTAAAGTTGTGAATTCCAACAACATTAGTAGAGAAATTGTGGTTCCTTCATTATGTCCTAATCCTAAGAATTCTAAGGAGAAATCGTTGCATTCTTTGGATGTTGTTAGAGCTTTGAAATATTATGTTGAAGCTACGAAATCTTTTCGTAAGACTTCTAGTCTATTTGTTATCTTTTCCGGTTCTAGAAAAGGCCAGAAAGCTTCTGCCATTTCTTTGGCATCTTGGTTGAAATCTTTAATTCATCTTGCCTATGTTGAGTCGGGTAAAACTCTGCCTCAGAGAATTACAGCTCATTCTACTAGGTCAGTTTCTACTTCCTGGGCGTTTAGGAATGCAGCTTCGGTTGACCAGATCTGCAAAGCAGCAACTTGGTCCTCTTTGCATACTTTTACTAAATTCTACCATTTTGATGTATTTTCTTCTTCTGAAGCAGTTTTTGGTAGAAAAGTACTTCAGGCAGCGGTTTCAGTTTGAATCTTCTGCTTATGTTTTTCGTTAAACTTTATTTTGGGTGTGGATTATTTTCAGCAGGAATTTGGCTGTCTTTATTTTATCCCTCCCTCTCTAGTGACTCTTGTGTGGAAAGATCCACATCTTGGGTAGTCATTATCCCATACGTCACTAGCTCATGGACTCTTGCTAATTACATGAAAGAAAACATAATTTATGTAAGAACTTACCTGATAAATTCATTTCTTTCATATTAGCAAGAGTCCATGAGGCCCGCCCTTTTTTTTGTGGTGGTTATGATTTTGTATAAAGCACAATTATTCCAATTCCTTATTTTATATGCTTTCGCACTTTTTTATCACCCCACTTCTTGGCTATTCGTTAAACTGAATTGTGGGTGTGGTGAGGGGTGTATTTATAGGCATTTTGAGGTTTGGGAAACTTTGCCCCTCCTGGTAGGAATGTATATCCCATACGTCACTAGCTCATGGACTCTTGCTAATATGAAAGAAATGAATTTATCAGGTAAGTTCTTACATAAATTATGTTTTTAAGCTACAGCCAAACTGCTTTGTTTCTACTTTTCTGAATCTGTGGGTACAAAGTTGGAAGCACCTAATTGTCTTAAATGTGTTTGTTTTTCTGTAGCATTAAAGGAACATGAATTTGTCGTAATGATTCAGATAGAACATACAATTTTAAACAACTTTCTAATTTACCTCTATTGTCAAATTTTCTTCTTTTGATATCTTTTGTTCAAAGCAGGGACGTAGAAGCATTCAGACGCATTTACGTGTCTGGAGCACTATATGGCAGCAGTTTTGCAACAATGTTATCCATTTGCAAGAGCACTAGATGGCAGCAGTTTTGCAAGAATATTATCCATTTGCAAGAGCACTAGATGGCAGCAGTTTTGCAAGAATATTATCCATTTGCAAGAGCACTAGATGGCAGCAGTTTTGCAAGAATATTATCCATTTGCAAGAGCACTAGAGGGCAGCAGTTTTGCAAGAATATTATCCATTTGCAAGAGCACTAGATGGCAGCAGTTTTGCAAGAATATTATCCATTTGCAAGAGCACTAGATGGCAGCACTATTCCTACAATCTAGTGCTCCAGACACCTGCATAGGTATCTTTTCAACATAGAATATCATGGGAACAAAGCAAATTTGATATAGAAGTACATTGTATGTTCTGTCTGAAACGCAAACATTTTTTTTTTTAGGTTTCATATCCATTTAAAATGGCCCTTCACTGGAACTAAGGGGGCGTGTAAAACGAAACCAGACCATTATCCCTCCTCCCTTCACAGTAGACAATATGCATTCTGGTAGGTAGCATTTTCCTGGAATCGCCATGCCCAGATTATTCCATCAGACTGCCAGATTATGAAGAATGATGCATTTCTACAAAGAACACATTTCTACTGCTCTTGAGTCCAGTTATGGAACACTTTACACCACTCCACCTAACGCTTGTCATTGTGCATGCTGTTTTGAGGCTTGTGTGCAGCTGCCATTTCATGAAGCTTGATGAAACGGCCATTTATCGGTCGCTTGCGGTGCTTGTAATACACTCGTGCATGAGTGTTGCACTGATGTTTATGTTTGTTTTTTATACCTGGGTGTCATTTGATGGAAGCAATTGAAGATCCAAGATGTATGAAGCAGCTAAGAAACAGAGTTCTCAGCATGCTGATACTACATCACACTGGTGGTTCCTGTTTGTGAGTACAAATTTAATCTACTCATTTGATTTATAATATCTGTGCTGTACCACTCTATGTGTCACCTCTTATGTTTCACAGATCTTCCAGTGTACAGTTCCGGGATTGTTGTTGGTTCAATAGACAGTATGGAACTCTAGTGAGTGATGGAACAGATGATTGGCGCTCTGCATGGTTTACTATGCTGTTGCTCAAAGACTCTTCCACTTCACAATAATTACAGTCAACCGATGCAGATCTAATAGGGCAAACTGACTTGTGACAAAGATGGCATCCTATGACAGTGCCATGTTTAAAGTCACTGAGCTCTTTAGTACAACCCCTTCTACTGCCAATATTTAGTTATGTTTATGGCTATGTGATGGGTTTTATGCACCTGTTAGCAATGGGTGAGATTGAAACATCTGAAATCAATAATTAGTAGAGATGTACACATATGTTTTGTCATATTTTGTAAATAGAACCAATAGCCTGATCCCTGAATAACTGAAATCTGCCATTATGCCTACTCAGGCCTTTACATACCTCAAACTAGAGAAGTTTCACTGCCTCAGATCAGGACAAGTAGAGAAACACACACACACACACACACACACACACACACACACACATATATATATATATATATATATATACACACACACACACACACACACACACACACACACACATATATATAACATAATTTATGTAAGAATTTACCTGATAAATTCATTTCTTTCATATTAGTCCATGACTTAGTGACGTATGGGATATACATTCCTACCAGGAGGGGCAAAGTTTCCCAAACCTTAAAATGCCTATAAATACACCCCTCACCACACCCACAATTCAGTTTAACGAATAGCCAAGAAGTGGGGTGATAAGAAAGGAGCGAAAGCATAAAAAAATAAGGAATTGGAATAATTGTGCTTTATACAAAAAATCATGACCACAAAAAGGGTGGGCCTCATGGACTCTTGCTAATATGAAAGAAATGAATTTATCAGGTAAGTTCTTACATAAATTATGTTTTCTTTCATGTAATTAGCAAGAGTCCATGAGCTAGTGACGTATTGGATAGTAGATACCCAAGATGTGGAACTTCCACGCAAGAGTCACTAGAGAGGGAGGGAAAAAATAAAGACAGCCAATTCCGCTGAAAAATAAATCCACTACCCAAATCAAAAAATTTAAATTTTTATAATGAAAAAAACTGAAATTATAAGCAGAAGAATCAAACTGAAACAGCTGCCTAAAGTACCATTCTACCAAAACTGCTTCTAAAGACGAGAAAACATCAAAATGGTAGAATTTAGTAAAAATATTGCAAAGAAGACCAAGTCATTGCTTTGCAAAACAGAAGCTTCATTCTTAAAAGCCCAGGAAGTAGAAACTTACCTAGTAGAATGAGCCGTAATCCACTGAGGCGGGAATCAACCCGACTCCAAATAAGCATGATGAATCAAAAGTTTAACCAAGATGCCAAAGAAATGGCAGAAGCCTTTTGACCTTCCTAAAACCAGAAAAGATAACAAATAGACTAGAAGTCTGTGTGAAATCTGAATAGCTTCAACATAGGATTTCAAAACTCTTACCATATCCAAAGAATGTAAGAAACTTACCAAAGAAGTCTTAGGAAAAGACAATAATTCCTCCCTAATGTTGATAGAAATCACAACTTTAGGTAAGAATTGAAATGAGGATAGCAAAAACCACCTTATCCTGATGAAAAAATCAGAAAAAGGAGACTCACAAGAAAGAACAGATAATTCAAAAACTGTTCTAGCTGAAGAGATGTCTAAAAAGAACAATACTTTCCATGAAAGTAAATAATGTCTAGAGAAAGCATATGCTCAAAATAGAAGAGCCTGTAAAGCCTTCAGAACCAAATTAAAACTCCAAGGAGGAGAAATTGGCTTAATGACAGATTTGATAAGAACCAAAACCTGAACAAAATAATGAATAACAGAAAGGAACACTGCCTTATCCTGATGAAAAATCAGAAAAGGAGATCCACAAGAAAGAGCAGAAAATTCAGAAACTCTTCTAGCAGAAGAGATAGCCAAAAGGAACAATACTTTCCAAGAAAGTAATTTTAATGTCCAGAGAACGCAAAGGTTCAAACGGAGGAACCTGTAAAGCCCTCAGTACCAAATTGAGACTCCAAAGAGGAGAGAATGAATAGCAATCTTTCTGTGAAAAAGAACAGAAAGAGTAGAGATTTGTCCTTTCAAAGAACTTGCAGACAAAACCTTATCTAAACCAACCTGAAAAATTGTAAAATTCTAGAAATTCTAAAAGAATGTCAAAAGAATTTATGAGAAAAACACCAAGAAATGTAAATCTTCCAAACTCGATAATAAATATTTCTAGAGACAGATTTACAAGCCTGTAACATAGTATTAATCACTGAGTCAGAGAAACCTCTATGACTAAGAATCAAACGTTCAATCTCCATACCTTCAAATTGAATGATTTGAGATCCTGATGGAAAAAATGGGCCTTGAGATAGAAGGTCTGGTCTTAACAGAAGTGTCCAAGGTTGGCAACTGGCCATCCGAATGAGATCCGCATACCAAAACCTGTGAGGCCATGCTGGAACCACCAGCAGTACAAACGAACGTTCCATTAGAATTTTGGAAGAACTAGAGGCGGAAGATATAGGCATAATGATAATTCCAAGGAAATGTCAATGCATACGCTACTTCCGCCTGAGGATCCCCGGACCTGAAATAGGCCCCTGGGAAGTTCCTTGTTAAGATGAGATGCCAACAGATCTATTTCTGGAAGCCCTCACATCTGAAAAATTGAAAAACATATCTGGGAAAAGAGACCATTCTCCCGGATGTAAAGCTTGATTAACAGAAATAATCCGCTTCCCAAATGTCTATACCTGGGAAAAGGACCACAGAAGTTAGATAGGAGCTGGAATTAGCCCAAGCAAATATCCGAGATACTTTTGTCACAGTCTAAGGACTGATATTCCCACCCTGATGATTGACATACACCACAAATGTGATATTGCCTGAAAAAAACAATAAACGTCTCTTCTTCAAAAGAAACCAACTGAAGAACTCTGGGAATGCACAGAGTTCCAAAATATCAAATGGTAATCTCGCCTCCTGAGATTTCCAAACCCCTTGTGCTGACAGAGAACCTCAGACAGCCTCCCAACCTAAAAGACTTGCATCTGTAGAGATCATGGTCCAGGTTGAAAGAATCAAAGAGACCTGTAGAACTAAATGATGGTGATCTTAACCACCGAATCAAAGATAGATAAATATAGAATTCGAAGATTTAAAAAGTGAAATCCTAGAATCCCTGTACCATTATTCAGCATAAAAAACTGGAAAGGTTTTCTATGAAAATGAGCAAAGGGAATTGAATCCAATGCTGTAGCCATAAGACCTAAATTTCCATGCATATATAGCAACTGAAGGAAATAATAGAGACTGAAGGTACCGACAGACGGAACCCAATAAAAATGTCACTTGTCTGATAGAGACAAAGACAGTGACACAATCTATCTGGAAACCTAAAAAAGCTGACCCTTGTGTGAGAAATCAAGAGCTTTTGATAAAAAGATCCTCTAACCATGTCTTGAAAAAACAAAGTTGAATCATATGAGATTCCGTAGTCTCAGAAAATAAAAATAATCTGAATGAAAACAGAAAATGAAGATATGCATCTATTGTATCTAATGAAAACAAATAATGCTATCACTGACCAAAAAAAGGCAGAATAGACCATATAAATACCAATCTAAAAGATGGTACATTTATATAATAAAAAGATTTTCTATCTTTGGAACAATGAATAGTTTTGAATAAAACCCCAAAACCCAGTTCCTAAAAATGGAACTGGAATAAATACCCCAGAAGATTCCAGATCTCAGCAGCGCTTGAGCCCCAACAGGTGATCAGCCGCACTTTAACATTACTCAAAATATATAGGACTGAAACACATTAAGGAAAATGTTAGCCTTACTGGAATAGCTGGAATATAATAGAGAGAAAGTCTTCTCATAGACGGTTTTACACTAAATTTTATTCTGTACCCAAAATCTAAGAAATTTGGACCGAATAGAACCAAACAAATTTCAAAAAAATCTTAACCTGCCCCTTACCAGCCAAGCTGGAATACGGCACATACATGCAAATTTAAGGAGCTGATTTTGAACTAAAAAACTTCCAATTAAAAACATGTTACTTGGGTAAGAATTTAGAATTTTGTTCCTTAGTAAGAACAACCAAACTAAAATAAGTTTAAAGTTTTAGAACTTAATCTTGAAGCCCAGAGTAACCGTTAAGAATTGAATCCAATATGAACCAAATAATTGATTATCTTGGAAAAAAAGAAATAAGGATTTTTAGAAATCACAAAATTCTTCTAGTTAAAAACAGCTAAAGACATAGATTAAACCTCATTTTTGAAAATATTCAATAAAATGAAGATACAAATGAAATTATTAGCATGTTAATCCAGTTAAAGGACCAGTCAACACACCGGACTTGCAGAAACAAATGCAAGACAACAAGACAAATGCAACAGCACCCAGTCTGAACCTCAAATGAGCAGTAGACTTTGTCCCTTAACAATGCTAAATAAAATATAATCTGATACTTGATCTCAAAGTAAACAGAAAAATGAAGCAAATGCAACATCATCCAAATAAATCACAGGTCCAAGAAAAGTACCTGAAAATAAATAATTTTCCTAACCATCTAAAAGGAAAATAAATACTATTTTGCTATAGAAAAAATAGCATATTTTAGCAGGAGTAGAGATAGCCCCATGAAATTGGAGAACCCTCAAAATTGAAATTAACTGCCGGCAAAGAATATAATTTAAAACCTTTGAAGAAGGAAGAAAATTCTCAGCCTATTCCATTCCCTAGTATGAAGAACTGGAAAAAAAACCT